>NW_024539291.1:0-205451 GCF_016758775.1 Suillus clintonianus | reverse complement strand
TTTTGCTGGGCTCACATACAACAAAGCACGACACCAGTATCCTCAATGATTTCGTTTTCTGCAAGGGCTTCTGTTCCTCGGTCATCACGATGTTATGGCGGACAAGACTTGGGCACATACCGACACTAGCAAGTTGCGCGTCAACCTGTCTCATTTGGTCTAGAGTCCAGAAAATCGTAGCTGCAGTAGATTGGGCCAAAGTTGTAGCTTCTATTGTACGTTCATGTGATTCTGATTGTCGTTGCAGTAATATAGGGCTTACCTCCAAGGTAACAAAGAATTTCTCTGCGTGTGCGTCTAACTTGGGAGCTCGTCATGCGGAACGTGTGCGGAAAAAATTCAACGTGTCTCCTGTGAAGCAGTGAAACATAAAAATAAGTGAAACGATATTCGTCGACCAAACTCACCAATACTGAGCTTCTAGTTCGAGCCCTGTATAACACGATCGAGAAAAAGATCAAGTAATTGCATGGCAACGCACTCTTATGCCTCCACTCGCTTGCCTTGATACATTCTCGGAGAAGAAGGTAGCCGTCCAGATCATCGAGCCAGGTGATGATGCGCAGGTTGTGGACCACATAGTAGTATTGGTATACGTCTTCTCCTCTGTAGCTCATTTGGTGAACAACCAATACCCAATCGTCTTCTTTCGCCGCGGCTCTTGATACATCGATAAATTCTTCGAGCCTTTGTCGATCCATGTGGCGTATATTTAGTGACGTATATGTGTTCTAAATTTCAGGTAAGTAAATACATCGCTTATACAAACGGCCAGTGCTCACCTTTTTATTGTGATAGTAATAAGTCCCCCCCAAGGGGTGTACCAACTCCTCCCAAACACTCCCATACAATCCGGGCCTGTTAAAAACGGTCAATGATATCATTAATGGGAGCGAATGTCACTTACGGAGGGTCATCGATTCGCCTCATAGGGATCGAGTAATCTTCACGTCCATTCGTTCTATATAACGAAAATGACGTTTGACTCAAATTTTATGTATCAGTACTAGATCCGTACTCACAACATTACCGGTTCAGCGTACCGAGGCAGTGGCGGTCGGCCAGATTTCCAAAACTACGGTCCAGCATGCTCCGCTACGCGCTGTTGATAGCCTTGAGTTCCTAGAACAAGACACATCCTGAGACTTGGAGGACTGTACAGTGTCATAAGGTGCGATTCGGGAACGTACCATGGCTTCCACTTGCAAACAATAATAATCGCTTGTTGAAGTACTACTAGTACGTGAGAACCACAACGCATATATGGTAACCTGTTGTTGTTATTTCCTTTTTGGAGCCGCATCCTTGATTATCGATTATCTGATCATCTGATGCATCTGAAAGCAACGTCCCTCCAAGTCATTTGTGGGTTGGTTAAGTTTTCCTTGTCGCGTTTGTTTCTTTTATTTATATTGTTCGTCAAGCACACCTCGTATGATGAAAAACAAGTTGTTGGCAGCCTAAATTAAATACCGAAAATATGCAGTGATCTATAAAGCGCTCAAACTTTCATGCTCCTGGAAACACCATATTTGAAATGTCGCCTTCCAATCTCATAATATCCCCGCGCCCTATCGTCAAAATTGTGGCCCTGTGTCCAGACGAAGGTGCGAATAGTCTAGTAGCGACGCGGCACACGCAGTCAGGAGTCACCTTATTTATCATAGGTCGTAGTCATTTCGGTCACAGGAGTCTTTCGACTGTGGACAGGCAACTAAATTATCACGTGAGTATGCGGGCATGTTTATGATAAAAGTTGTCGTACCTTCCGGCAAAGATCCTTCACCTTCACCTCCACCGCCCGACTCTCGAGAGCCATCACCAGGCTCGATTTGAGCTGATTCTTGACACGCTCAAGTTCAACTTTGGAGATAGATTAGTACATAAGCAGGCTAAACTGATTGGTTAGGTGGGGGTAGCATTTGTGCAGGAGGTGTTGCCTCTTTGGCCGGGAGCATTGGGGACGAAACGCCTAAGAGCGAGGAATCCGTGTAAATGAGATGGAAGGAAGCAGTGGCCCGCCTATGTCTGATGAATATTGCGCACCAGAAGAAATATTAGCAGACGGTCTCGTATGCTGAGTGTCCGTGTCAGTCTGGAATCCACCTTGTGGTCCGGCAGATGGCCTTGCATGCGGAGCGTCCGTGTTAGTTTGGAATCCATCCTGTGGTCTTCCTGGTTATTTGCAGCTGTGATCTTCAGCGCCTCGATAGCGGCAGCTGTGCCTATATCATCATTCGCCATCGGTTTATCGTCATGACCAGAACTATAAGAAGCGCCATTTGATTCAGCCCAGCCGCCTTCATTAGAAAGAACTTACCCATAAGCCTGAGCATGAGCAGAGAAATGAGACTTGTACAACCTCTTCGTCGAACTCGCTCGGTGGCTGAGGCTGGTAGCGTGGTAGGTTAAAGGATTCACCATGAGCAGCTGCGTGATCGGGAGTGTACGAATGTGACTGCTGATTGACCTTCTTCGCCATTAATCAGGAAGAAGCGATACTTGGCAGTCTATGCATACCTGGCGGAGGCCGATTGTAATAATCACTTGCAGCGCCGTGACCCGACCCTCCTTGAGGAGAAGGGTCGTGTCCATATGAAGGTCTAGCTTGAGGGGGAGCCCCAGGAGGTGGTGTAACCTCCCGCTGGCGCATAACTGGATGATGCCCCAGGAGGGCGACCAGCAGGGGATGCGTACACGTTGCCTCCATGACGTGGCTCCAGCGATTCCGGGACAGAAAAGTAGTCGCGAGAAGGCTGAGAATACGCAGCCGCTTTCATAGCCAGATGTGCGTTGTTCGTGGGGGATGGGTGGTGGGGGTGGTTCAGGGAATCACAGTCCAGATGGCTCGGACTGTTGCAGGTATGATGGCTGGTAACCAGCGTCCTGAGGTGGTCTAGTGGCATCATCCATCATCAGCTCACACGCAACCGTCATACAGATCAGATAAACTCACCTCGGTCGATCCCATTCTCCATAGTCCTCAGGGCCGATACTGACTCAGGATGTGTGTAAAGTCGGGAGTACATTCCCTTACTAGGACCACATGCAAGAAGTTGAATAAAACGTGTGGCGAAGGAAATGATTACTCACCAGCTGAGAAACTTCTACCTCCTCCAAGGAGGACTTACATAGTGGCGAGGGTAAATACATCCTCGTCATCAACACCTACACCCTCAAAAGCTAGGTAGAGCTGAGCGAACTCTGTCGATGCCACCAACGTAGTTGGACTGAGGGTTCAGTGGAGGAAGCGGTGGCTCGGTAGAAAGGGACGTACGGTACAGATATGTTGATGCAGCACAAGTTAATGACTTGTAGAGCGAGGGTGATGATGAGGACGACGAGGGAAGCAAGCGAGGTGGTTAGATTTTGAGTGGCTGACGGCTGAAGTGATGAAACTGATGGTGTTAGCGCAGATTTGAGGGATTAGAAATATTTATCAGCCAACTCCACTGGTCGTTCGCAATGCATCCCAGCACCAGCATCCCAGAATTCCGAAGTATTTTCCTACCGTATGCAACCTCATGCAAGACCTCTGGCAGAATCATCTCGGGTTTCTGACTAATTTCTCGGATCTCATAACGAGCGGTATCTCTCCGGGCATCAAGTCCATCAGGTAGAAATGCGGAATTCAAGATGATGTCTGATACGAGCGAAAGTGGGAGAGTGGATAGCTTGGTCGAAGTTGGACGATTGATACACGATGGATTCGCGTGACGAAGAGCACATGATTTGGTCACCTAGCTTGTCCATTGTGGTCGCCTTATCCATATCTTCCGTGGAGCAAAAGCTGGTGGTCTGAGCAATAGAGAGCTGTGAACACTGGCATGAATAGTGCCTGAAGCTACGCACCTTAAAGGCCATCCTGTCCGGAAAATGGCTAACACTCGAGTGGATCGGGCTTCATACCTGGATCCCGCGTCTACGTGTAGTTCAACGGACCGAAAATGACCGGGAGTCGATTCCGTAGCAACTCTAATCCTGTGTGAATAAAAAATGAGTGATCTGTGAAGCGCGGGCAATAAGCATCAGATCATATAGATCAGTGTCATCATAGGCACGCGGTCGTTGCACATCTTGATTCTGTTCGAGACGCGTCGAGCAGCGGTGCGCTGGGCACGATGATCAATTTCAAAAGGAACGAGCAACAGGAGATGAGAAAAATTACACCTAGCTACCCTGAAATGCCTAAAAAGCAATAAGATTAGGTGCACAACAAGTGCACAATCATTGTCGCAGACACGTACATGCAACAAGTCACGAACAAAATCCTTGCGATCAACCAAGTTGATATGAATGAGCGCACGCAAGCTCTGCATATTGGTCTCGAGCAAAGGTTCAAAATTTTGATGATGGCAAGAGTCAAGACTAGTACTTTGTAAGCCACTTTGTCAGCAATTACTAACACCAACAACGGTTACACCTTTTAATGGAGTTCCAGGAACCCATTGCAGATCAAATATTCTGATGGGCATATTCGAGCGTCGGAAGTTCAGATCTCAGACCGTAATCATTGAATTCGAGTCTGATCAATAAAAATTAAAGAAGCTACTCAATGGTATACGTATACAAGGTCGGCAGTACATACAAGCATATATAGATAATATATGCACCTGATTACCAGTACAATTCGAACGGCGGCAGATGTAAGTGAAACAGATTATATTACACTCGACCGTACGCAGCAGCATGGCAACCTACATCGAGGCTGAGACAAACGCAAGGCTATTACCATAAGTCGAGTCAGTACGATCGTTGATTGATCCGGCAAAAGTCCGTTCCTTGCAGATATGCACCTGCTCTGGTAGGACCGACTGGAAATAAGTTGAATGTGGTGAAGCTGTAATGACATGAGCATTTGAAGAGAAAGCGCTCTCAGAGTAGTTGGACGCACACGCATTTTCGATGGCCAGCGCAAAAACTTCTACCTCAGCTTTGGCGCGAAGCATCTTTGCCCGTAAGTAAAGCAGCTCCGACTTGGCATTGCGGTGGTGAGAATAGTAACGTTCAATGTCGAGATATGTTGCCATCAATCCAGCCTCAGTGCTTAGTTCCACTTTGCGTGCCTCATCAAAGGCCTCGTGGACGCAAAGGGTAACCCATGTGCTGCACAGGCGGAACGACGGGTTGCACTTTAAAGATAAGGTAAGAGCAGCCAAGGGAATTAATGACGATACTGACGTTTACGAAGACTGATGTTCGTTGTTCAGGGGCATGAGCAAGCTGACCGGCAGCCAGAGCGTTCGGAGGCAGGTCACTTTCGATCGAGAAAAATTCGTTAGATGGTGTGAGGTCGGTGTGTTGTCTCCTTAACCAACTTTCACATTTCTGTTGCGCAGCTGCCGAATAAGCAGCTGCAGCTGCCGAATGGACCACTATGGGAGGTGTAACAGCGCATCTCGGAGTTGCTGAGATAGAGACATAATCCGCGGTTGGGACCTCGATAGGACGCAATGCTAAAAAAGATGGTGTCAGATCGCTCAAGCACTCATTCGAATACTGAATCAAAAAAATCTCACGAATTATCCATCTCTGCTGGACGTAATCGATGGCCTGACTGCATAGGGATACTTCCAACTGACACCGATCCCTCCTATCTTCCATGAAAATTCGTTCGGCGGTCCTACGCCTTGTGTTGTCGCCAGAAATATTTTTCAACTGATTCCTCCCTTTGCGCTTCCGACAAACGCCCCCCAACTATTTGCCATATATCGCTGAGATCGACCCGACCTTTAAGCAAAACGTAAAGCAAGTACAATTCAGTTCGAATCTGTATGAAGAACTTTCAGGCCCAGGATGTGCAAAGTTTTAGAAATTATGAACTGACCATCTCCGATGGTATAAGTCGTATATAGAATTCCAGCCATTTAGGAGCAGTTAATATATTCGAGAGTTCAAACATTCCGAGACGAATAGCCACGGGGGCTGAAAGGGGGAAGGCAGGATGGGGTCGACATGGTGAATTGCAGGAAGTATGTACAGCGTGTGGTTTCTGATATTCTCGTCCGAGAATATATTTGTATTGAACTGCTAGCGCTGCGGTGATTGAATATCCCCTGGCCATCAACCCTTCCCTGGCCATCAAAATGACGTAAGGACTTGGAGTCCGATGAAGTATCATCAATGGCCTGAAACGCACTCAAACTTTTCAGAGGTAGCTAAAGATATAGGTAGTATCGTCACGGTTTAAAGTATTTCAACTCCATTGCCTAGCAGAAAAATAAATCAATGATATAACAGGATACAGCTTAATTGCGCCCACGAACGTCTGTCTTGAAAATCTGATAACAAAATTTCAAACGATGTGGGTACACGATTTGACTCTGCCTTCATTCTTACGAGGGTTGCGAGGACGAGGAGAGCTGTCTTTCTCTCGCGTCCAAGGTGGCGTGGGGGCCTGGTCAGGACTCGACAGGTGACAGCAAAAGACGTCGCTGCTGGGCGACAGGCTTCGGGGAAAGCCCCTACTGGTAATAGGTGACAACAGACGGCCAAGTGTGAGATGAGGTAGGGACTTAGCGTGATGGTACGGTGGCTGCTACAAACGCTGAACGATATCACATTGGAGTATTCGTCCGTAGTGCTAGTCCGTAGTGTATCCCATAAAAGTTAATTTTAAATTACCCTGGCATGATTAAGGCGTTTGAAGCACGAGCCTGATCATGATAACTCACAGGCCGACGATCCTTCAAATAATCCACTTTGAAAGTGCATGGATGCAGAAATCAAGGATTGGTATCATAAGCTCCGCTATTTTCCGACGCTGATGCGGGTCCATTGCCATGGCCGTAGTTGATTGGTCAGCACTGTTGGTCAGCAAGTACTGTCGTATCATGTTCAAGCTCAAGACTTGTCGATTATCGCTCGTGTCAACTTTGACTCAAGTTGGTATGGATGGTTTATCAAAATACAGTATTCAAGTCAGTCGGCGATTCGCAAACGAGGAGGATTGAGCATCAATTCACAGGTGAATTTTCCAGCGTAAATGATATTAGTGCGATTGGGCTAAGTACAGGTCTTCATCTAACATGATCAGACCTCGCCCTCTTGTGCAGCTCCACCTGCAAGTGATCCCATCCCTAGTTAGCGCTCGGACCAGCCCAAAACCTTACGTCGTGCCAGTGATTCCTACCCCAGACCTAGTGTCATCAGTATAAGCGATAACGAAGCCTTATCCCGACACCTACCGAGGTTTTCGCTTTTGCACTCCTCTTGAACAGACTTGAATATGACGCTTCATGATCGGCCTTGTTCCCACCCGCATACATTGCTTGCAGCGTCTAAAAAGAGTGTGGAACTCATTTGCTGTAATTCCATCGCCAGCAGACTCAAGGTTCTTCATCAATTCTTTTTGTTCCTGGTAAGTCCATTCGAGATGAATCGGGCGCGGTTCTTTGTGCTGTTCTGCAGTATCTCAATAAAATTATGACTCTGCAGCGCAGCAAGTTCATACCTCGACGAGGGTACTGGCAGGTTCCTACAGACGATCGGTGATAGTATGCATCGATTTTAACTAGGTGATAGTTAGTTTTTTATCTTTCAAATATGAAGAACACTGACCTCGATATCCACATCGATCAGATGCGCATCTTGCTTTCCAACAAGTGTTATCGGTGGTCTTATCCCTCCATGAGTACACCGCCGCCTCCGTGTATGCCCCTCTTCCACCCTCCTCGGCACACAGGCAGCACGGATATAGAAAGTCATGTTCTTCACGGTACTTCTTGAAGTTCGACGGTAGCACCTTCTTTCCCTCGTCATCGTTGGGCCTGCATTTGTGGGCCATGTCAACGCTTAAATGTGGTACGTGATTCAAACAGCGTCTCACCAGCACCATTCGATCATTGATCTTGATATTTTGTCATAATGTAGGAGGGCGAAGTCGCAAGTCATGGCCTCTGTAACGAGTTTGGCGAGCCTTCGAGCACTTTCACGATAGTCTGGTGGGGCAGTGATGATAGAAGAAGGTGAAGATGGGACCTCCATTGGTTGGTCTGTTTAGCAAAGACTCGCCTCTTTATTGAATGCCATAGCTGGTTCAGCTTTTTCTGCCGCCGTCAAGTGCGCCAGCCCTGGTCTATGCTGCCAGGATTCTGCCCTGTGGGAATATAGCCATGTTCGGTTAGTCGCGCTGGCCATCTAGTGCCTAGGTCTATTATGAAATACCAAGTTGTTGGATGAAATTGGTGAGCCATTCGATCCGATTTTTCACTGCGGGGTTCATGTGTCTCTTGTCTCTATAGCTTCCCATGGATCAGACCGATTCATCTGGGAGACGTTTCAAATGCACTTGCACACGTGAGTTTACTCAGGAAAGTGCCTACACTAGGCATCAACGATCGTGTGCGAAAGGCAAAAAACGTTTATTCTCTGCTTTATCAAAAGCAAAAGACTTCCTAGGAGCTGCAAAACGGTCCCGGCTGGAGGTCAAGAATGCTCCCATTAGCATGGCGCTTTCGAGTACGGAGCTCCGCTGCCCGCAATCCTCGTCCGTGTCTTCCGATCAGGTTCACAAGTCGTTCAGCGAGGAGTCTCCCAGCACTTATCCAGCTCCGTCGGTAGCGCACCCCCCCCAGGATGTGTCATATGGAGGTTCTTCTTTACATGACGATCTGCCCGTCCCAGTACCCAATGCCAATCTTGGCACAGCGTCTATGGAGATAGATGAAGGCTCATCCCTGGCCCAGCGCAGAACCAAACGTGTTGGTGTTCGCATGCCGCAGCGCTTTAGACAGTATGAAGATATACTTCCGCAGCCTCCTCCAAGCGCTCCAAGCCATGCTGCTCAACAACTGAAGTCTGTTCCGCCCGCAAAATCCATTGAGGTACCTACCACAGCTTGTACACCATCGCAATCCGTTCCTTTCCGCACGCCAAGGAATGTTTTCGGACTCGTGCGCCAGTTTTTTTCTTCAACCCCCCCGTCCCATGACCCGGAAGAGGCTGTAACGTTCCAAGATATCAGCTCTATCCCCTATGTGGCTCCAGCGGAATTGGATAGCCATACCGAGCCTCGCGACTCATTTCACCCATACCCCAATCAAACGTCTTTCAATCTTGGCCATTGGTACTGGAACGGTGGTGTACAGAAGTCACAAGAGAGCTTCAAAGAACTACTCAATATCGTCGGACGCCCAGATTTCGATCCTGAAGATGTGCGACATACACACTGGGACAAGATTAATTCACAATTAGGCGCGAGCGTTAACGATGAGGAGGGATATGAATGGGAGGATTATGATGCAGGTTGGCGTAAGACGGAAGTAAACATCCAAGTACCTTTCTCTCGCACCACAGCTCAGCCGGATACTCGACCTTACGTCGGAGCTCAACTCTACCATCGACCTCTGGTATCGATTATTCGGGAGAAACTCGCCAATGTTCACGACGATGAACATTTTCACTACGAACCCTATCAACTGCGATGGAGCCCCCCCCATTTACCCCATGAGGTAAACATACAGGGCGAATTGTATACCTCGCCAGCGTTCATGGATGCACATCGCGAGCTTCAGGCGTCTCCTGGAGAAGCAGGATGTGACTTACCTCGTGTGGTTACAGCACTCATGTTCTGGTCGGATGCCACACAGCTGACGACGTTCGGTAACGCGAGACTATGGCCGGTATACATGTATTTTGGAAACGAGTCGAAGTATCGCCGTTGTAAGCCATCCTGTCACCTGGCTAATCATGTTGCCTACTTTCAAAAGGTATGTCGGTCATTTCTCCTCTATGTTTAAACTCACGACTTTGACAGCTTCCGGATTCATTTAAGGATTTCACGGGGTCTTACACCGAAGGCAAGGGCGTTGGCCGTGAATGCACCACACATTGCCATCGTGATTTGTTCCAAGCTCAGTGGAAAGTGTTGCTCGACGACGAGTTTTTAGAAGCCTACAAACATGGCATTGTAATACTCTGTTGTGATGGCATGGAACGCAGATTTTATCCGCGGGTATTTACCTACTCCGCAGACTATCCCGAAAAGTGAGTCATAAATACTTGTCTGTGAGATACATAAACTCACCTTGGCCAGGGTCCTCGTCGCTACTATCCGGCAGCTAGGAGGTTGTCCCTGCTCGCGATGCCTCATACCCACAAACAGGCTTCATAACCTGGGTATGAATCGTGATAGGCAACAGCGTAAGACACTTGCGCGTGCTGATACGTCGAGGAGTCAGCTGGTTGCCACCGCACGGAACCTCATATACGAGAAGAACTTTGGTGTAGGCAGCACAGCAGTTGAGTCGATTCTGAAGCATGAATCGTGGGTACCGACCTCCGTAAGAACGACCATCAATTCGTCGTCTCGCCTTTACTAATGTATCAATAGAACGCGTTTTCGGACTCTCTTGGTCCATTTGGACTGAATATCTTTATTGCGCTTGTCGTCGATCTCTTACACGAGGTCGAGCTTGGAGTGTGGCGCATGCTCTTAATTCATTTACTCAGGATTCTTACCTCCTTGGACAAGGACCTAATCAATGAGCTTGACAGGAGGTCAGCCAAATATCCCAGTAATGACTTGGTGGACTAACGCTCTTCTACAGGTATAGGCAGGTCCCTCCGTTTGGACCGGCGACAATCAGGCGGTTCTGTTCAAACGTCTCCGAGATGTCAAACATGGCTGCACGGAATTTCGAGGATCTTCTACAAGTACGTACACTAAACGATTCTCATACGTCTTCATGTGCTAATTCTGTCTAAGTGTTCTATCCCGGTCTTTGACGGCCTTTTCCCCGGCACTCACAATACTATCATTATTGATCTCCTTTTCACCATGTCACACTGGCACGGACTTGCCAAGCTCCGCATACATTCTGACCTAACTTTAGATATTCTTGACCAACAAACAACCGAACTCGGCGAACGGTTTCGTCAATTCAAGGACAAAGTATGCCCCTCATATCAAACTCAGGAGCTCGATCGTGAGGTCGGCGCACGATCTCGCCGGCAGGCAAAAGGAACAGCCAAACGGACAGGGACTAGCAATGGACACGACCCCGAGCAAGCTTCCCAAGGTTCCAACGCTAAAGGTAAAGAGAAAGCGAGACCGGAGCAGTCGCAGAACCCACCTGGACCAAAGCAACTGCGGAGGAAAAAATCATTCAACATTCAAACTTACAAGTTCCACGTCCTGGGAGACTATGTTGCCTCCATTCGTCAGTTTGGTACAACGGATTCGTATAGTACTGAACCAGTAAGTCGCAGTCCACGATCCGTCCAATTATCAACTCAAATTTTATCAGGGAGAGTTGGAGCATCGTACGCCAAAAGGCAGATACCGTCGCACCGACCGAAATACATTTATTCGCCAACTGACTCAGATCGAACGCCGTGAGGCGCGCCTGCGCCGCATCAAGCAACGCCAACAAAACGGAGTCTCTCGTACAGATCTACACGAAATAGCGAACGATCCCAAACTACACCACCACATCGGTCAGAGTGAGAAGATATTCGACGAGTTTGGTCGGTACCTCCGAAACCACGCAGGAGATCCTGCTATGAAGGTGAGCAACTTATGTGACTCCTCGATGGTCATTATCCTGAGCTGTTACGCAGGATTTCCTACCTCGATTGAAGGAACACATTCACTATCGCCTCGAGCCGAAAACCGCCGAATCGCTTGGGGGGGGATCAGCTTGTTCCGACCAGCACAATTCGATTTTCATCAAGCGTAATCGAATTTATCACCACAACCTGGCCAGATTTAACTACACTACCTACGACGTTAGAAGGGCTCAAGATGTTGTCAACCCGAGGACACCGCATTGTAACATTATGTTACTTCAAGATGATGACAGTCACGATGGCCACTATCGTTATGCCAAAGTCGTTGGTATACATCATGTTAACGTCGTGCGCGCCGCAAACGTATACGAGTCTCACCGAATAGAATTTCTCTTCGTTCGCTGGTACGAATCCGCGCAGACTCACGCATGGAGCACACGCACTTTGGAGCGCGTTCATTTCCAGCCTCTGGAAAATGAGAATGCTTTCGGCTTTGTGGACCCAAAAGACGTACTCAGGGCATGTCATATCATCCCTGCCTTTTCTCGACTCCAGCGTAATCCAGGTGAACGTGGGATTTCCACTCTCGCGGGAGACAAACACGACTGGCATGAGTACTATGTCAATAGGTAAGTGGACCTGCACCCCATGATGATGACGACTAATACTGGGACTTTAGCTTTGTTGATCGTGACACTATCATGCGCTATCACTACGGCCTTGGGGTGGGTCACGTTTACTCTCATCAAGCAAATATTCTAGAAGATCCCTGCTTGGCACCCCGCTCTAATACACAGACCACAATGCGGACGGATGAACGTGCGGAAAGCCGGGGAAACCTTGGGAAAACCACGCTCCAACAACCTCCTATTGATGATGACGACGACGGCGATGAACAGGACGAAGATGAGGATCACGTTGGTGTGGAGGATCATGATTTCTTCGATCAGGGGCTTAATGCTAGCACAGACTCGATTGTCCAGGCTCTGGACGACATGTTTACGACATGCCATACTTTTGATTACGAGGATTGATAATATCGCCATGTTAATCGGTAGCCTGACGCTTCTTCCTGGCGGCTCTTTTCCGCATTGCCAATCATTAGCTGGTTACTGCTACTTTTTTCACTACTCGCCTCGGTAATCTCTGGCGCAGCCTGACGCATCTGGTGACGGGCTCTTTGCCGGCATTGCAATCCCTGGCGTAGTCTGACGCATCTGGCCGACGGGCTCTTGGCTGCATTGTGATCCCTGGCCATCAAACATACGTTTCGCTAACCTAATCTCTGGTATTGTGATCACTGGCGTGCCCTGATTCGCCATCAAACGTACTTTTCACTAACCCAATATCTGGTATAGCCTAACACTTCCGGGTTTCACTGGCGGTGCCTTACCCCATTCCCAATCCCTGGTATGGCGGTGATTTTCGCGATGCTAACATCTGGTATGGCCTGACGCCCTCTTGCTGGCCGTTCTTCACTGAATTGAGAATATTTGGCGTGTACTGACTCACCTTCACTTCTAGTTTCGGACGCATGTAACTTGATTGGCGCTGATCCCTGGGGGTGCTCGCTTGTAATTCATTGCCTAGCGGTTGAAGGCGGCAAACGGGCACGCCCAAATATTTATTAGAGTCTCATTTGGTGTTGTTTCCTTCACCTTTCCACTCTCCCACTCGCAAGATGCAACAAATGGTACTGCCAGGATTTCTTTATCCTCCAATCTTCGTCTTCGTACCAGCTGCAGGCGAAGTTGCGCAATTATCGTTCAATAGTGTAAGTACAGTTTTCACTGAATCATCCGCATCATCACTGACGACCCTGCAGATCGACGAGGTTCGCTATCACCGATAAGTGTGACTTTCTGATTGACTTGTTTCTAGCCCTTCCATGGCTTCTCCGATCTTCTCTTTCTGGGGTATGCCGCGCATGAAGGGCAACTATCGCCAATCTATGTGAGGCTATAATTCTCAAATCTAATTATTTCATCTCATTGTGCTCGTTTACAGTGGCCTCGAGAGCACATCCATCTCGCGGACGCATCCCATGCTGTCATGAATCATATAGGCTACCTGGCTACTGGCGGCGATAAAATATATGACATCTACGAGATACGGGTGAGAGCTCTATCATACTGTGTTAAATTTTGATGCGATGGACATATTAGGAGAGCGGTTCGACCTTTCTCAGGAATATCAGTAGCTTGTTTTGTAAGGGCAATGCAATCAAAAGGGAGGCTTCTCCCATCTGGACAGTGAGTTCTTCCATTGCTAGCACGTTGCTAGGCTCATCACGCCGAATACATAGCTCGATATGCTCCAGAAAATCCATAACATCCCGTTTCATGAAGCCACTTTTCCATTAGGGTTTCCGCCTCCTGCACCACCCCTCGTTATCACGGTTGAGCACCCTCCGCAGCCTTTCTGTCTGGTAGCACCGACGTCGCCATACCCGTCTCTGGATGACGATTACGAATCTACAGGACGAGGCGTCACAGCATCTATATATGGCGCTACCACTGTCGAGGAAGGGGACATCGTTATCCCGAGTGCCCTTGAGGATGATGACTTCGCCGTTCAGGCGCCATCCTTTCACCCAGAGCTCTCCTGGATAGTGGAATCTAGGCTGGATATCCTTGACAGTTATCAGAAACAGTCGCTCCGAGTTTCGTTGGCAAATTCATATTGGGGAAAGCCGTTTCAGCTGGGGAAATGTCTTTATTCAGGACACTTGTTGGTCGGGATTCCAGAAAACCCGTTTGATATGCACCCCGCATTCTCAAGGCAATTGATAACCACGTGTTTCATCAGAGCAGTCCTTTATTACAATACAACGTTTGAAGCGCTACTTGGAGAACGGTGTAAGTGTCTGGTTCTAGTTCTGCATGCCAATAGCTAACGGAATGGTCAGTAAAGATCAAGAACGCTGCTGAGATCGAAAGTGAAGTGGGTTGGTCATATCTAAGGAACAAAGTACGTTCGTTCTGATGTGTTGCCCTCGCTCGCTCTGAAACATTAGGGACAGTTCAAGGACTCGTACATAGATTATACTTCCGACCTGCGGAAGGTGGCAAGAGGTAGTGCGTCTCCACTGACTGGGTTTGTCGTCAGCGACGAGCATAGAAACCAGAGGATTCTTGATTTGATCATTCTCCTCAACTCGGACAATGTGCATTGGGTAAGAGACAAGAAACTACATAATCGATGCTGAAGACTTTCGTCCGTCAGATTCAACAAGCAATCAGTGATCTTGTTACTACTCAGGCTTTTAAGGAGGTCCTATGGGTCGCATTGATGCGACCTCTCCCTGAACTTGCTGATGTCCATGGACGGATGGCGGATTTATTTCCTGGGGACATTCAAGACTGGAATGGCAATCTACGATGCAGTACTGTATGCTCGCTCGTCATACTAGTGAGTCTTTTCTCCATCATAGCACATAGCAATGACGAAAGCCGCGCCTCTATCAGATGTACCAGGCCTTTACTCATGGTATAAACGCGCAGCCGCAGTGTTACCTGAAAGCGCCCCAGCTACATCCACGAGTCACAGCTGCTTGCAATGATATGTATATGTGCCCAGAGCAGTTCCCTCTCTTCTCCGAAGCGATCAAACAACTACCTTCCTTACGGTCAGTGTCCTTCGCATATATTTTGATCTTGCTCATTGTTTATATGCGTTCAGGGAAGTAAATGTCTTCGGTATGGATACCAAGAACGGGGTCCCGAAAGTAACAATAATACAGGGAGTGAGGCGGGTGAAGACCTTGACCGATATTTCGCCCATACAAATCAATAGCGCCCTGGATTTCCAAGTTCCCTATGCGCAGTTTTCATTTCCGGCTCCCAGCCACCATGTGGAGATGCACATCTCTCACTTCTGCACGAAGCCTTAATGTAGTCGCGACTTGAAAACTGGACTGATTTTTTTTGTATATTCCATATCAGAAATGGATCACTCTTCTACACGGCAAAACGTTGATTTTAGAATTCTGATGTCCAAATTCTCGATTCGCCTCATAGGGATCGAGTAATCTTCACGTCCATTCATTCTATATAACGAAAATGATGTTTGACTTAAATTTTGTGTATCAGTAGATCCGTTGCGTCGGCCAGATTGCAAAACTACGGTCCAGCAGCGCCGCGAAAAAGTTTAAAATATTGTGTACGTAAGGGATCGAACTCACGGCCTGCGGGACCAATGGCCCAAAGATGACGACAATACCATAACACTATGGGGTCTTTGATTTGACATATTAAAAATAATATACAACCGGTAATTTACCATGTATGTACGAGGTAACGTATGGGGTAGATCACGTGACTTTGTTTGTCATTATTTGATGTGACAAAATGATATAATCTTTCTGTCATCTATATCACCGTTCATGAACACCAAATAAGGAATATTCACGGCAAGTATAATCGGACTCTCCCGATCGTTCATACTTACACTACGCGTCAGACAATGACTCGAGTCGCACATTCCCCTCAGATCGGAAGCGATAATCGTGTAAGTTTCGTCGCGTACGTAGTTTAAATATAATCTCACATTTTTCCAGACGCAATTTGAGCTGTGGATCGCAAACAGGGTATGCTTTAAGTAAATCGTCGCCGTCACGGAGCCTGACTTCAGTACCCGAGGCGGCTGCTTCTCCGCGGCCCCGAACGTCACATCGAATCAGGAAATTTGCGCGCCTCTGCGCCGACGGCCTTGTTCATGTGGCGCAACGCGTGGCACAACGCGTAAATTCAGTGATGCACAGTGTACGTATTTTTTATTTTTATTTGACGATCAGAAAACTAAACTGCTCTAGCTATGAACGTTATGAACCGCACTTCAAATTTCAAGCTTAGCGTGCCGCTACAGTCATACCAGCATACCACAACACTAGCTAGTAGTGCTATGATCTACCTACTACCCCATATGCAATATGCATAACTCATCTGATTGATTGCTGATCTACATCACATATTACAAAAGTAGATCACCATCATATCTCCACTAGCAGAGTATACCACATAATATTTAATGATCTCTCACACTAGGACATTCTGATGATTTCACGAGCTTGCTACGATCTTGCTTATCGGTCCGAATTGAAGAATTTTATCATAATCGATTTTCACGCTTGATTTCAGATCTCCAAAGATCTAGAGAATCGGTCGATGATGAGCGAGATATTTTGAATTTATGACATATCCAGAAAAGGAAATTCTGAAAACAATTTTCGATTCAGAAACGCAAATAAAACCGCAGCACAACAACCTCACATGCTACCATTTCCCGAACGTGCCCAACTCTAAGAAACTTAATGAGCCGCTGACGGTATTTGTTCTCGCTCTCGTCTACGTTGCTTAGGCTGATTTATTGCCATGTACTCAGGACGGAGTAGACCACATCATGACCAAGCTCCAGACTGGCGTCTCCTACTCCAAGTACATGAGCCTCTACACAGCGGCATACAACTGCTACACGTCCTCGCGCGTGCATAGTACCACTACTGATTCTGTTGGGCAGGGCAGCCGAGGTAAGTGTCATTGACAGTGATGACAATTCCTGGCCGCAGTCTGACTCCTCAGCAGCAGGGGCTAATCTAATGGGCTCGGATTTGTACAACAACCTCATACGATATTTTATCGCCCATCTCAAGCTCCTCAAGGATGTACGTCGACTTCCTTTTCTGATCTCACGAGCGATCAGACATCATTCTTATTGTCCGTTCTGCAGCAATCCGATAGCCTCCAAGATGAAGCTCTCCTATGGTACAACGCCAGTGAATGGGACAGATACACTACAGGTGCCAACTACATCAATTGATTGTTCACTTACCTCAATCGCCACTGGGTAAAGCGAGAACGGGACGAAGGTCGGAAAGGCGTATATCCTGTATACACGGTGCGTCACCCCTTTTCTCCACGCTGTCATGCTGATCGCCATACACTGATCGCCTCTCACAGCTCGCGCTCGTGCAGTGGAAATCGAATTTCTTCCTCCACGTCCAGAGCAAACACACAAAGCTCGCTGGTGCCATCCTCAGATTGATTGAGCACCAAAGAAATGGCGAGACGATCGATCAAGGTCTTGTGAAAACAGTGGTCGACTCATTCGTTTCGCTGGGTCTTGATGAGTCGGACATCAACAAAGCGTCCCTTGATGTCTACAGGGAGCATCTGGAGACACCGTTCCTTGACGCAACGGAAAAGTACTACGAGCAGGAGTCCGAGGCATTCCTCGCAGAAAGCAGTGTATCTGACAATCTGAAAAAGGCCGAAGAGCGCCTGAAGGAGGAAGAGGACAGCGTGGACCGATACCTAAACGCTGATACACGGAAGCAGCTCGTCAGCAAATGTGAGCATGTGCTGATCCGACAACACTCTGACTGGGAGAGCTTCCAAAGCTTGCTCGATTTTGACAAAGACGAAGACCTGCAGAGGATGTACGCATTGTTATCGCGCATACCCGAAGGCCTGGAGCCTTTGAGAAAGAAATTTGAGGAACATGTGAAGAAGTCCGGTCTGGCTGCTGTTGCAAAACTGTTGGGCGAAGGATCAGAGGGTGCAGATTCATTGGATCCCAAAGCATACGTCGACGCATTGCTTGAGGTTCATCGCAAGAACTCGGAAACCGTGACGTGGAGCTTTAGAGGAGAGGCTGGATTCGTTGCGTCGCTCGATAAGGCATGCAGAGAGTTCGTCAACCGCAATGCTGCGACAGGTTCATCGACAACAAAGTCACCAGAATTGCTCGCCAACAACGCGGATATGTTGCTGCGCAAAAATAACAAGATGGCTGAGGAGGAGGACCTTGAAGGTGCCCTGAACCACGTTGTGAGTATCTCGCTCGATGGCTTTGTGCTGATTTCTCATTTGCGTGCGTAGATGGTACTTTTCAAGTACATCGAGGACAAGGACGTCTTCCAGACGTTCTACGCTACGAAATTGTCTAAGCGCCTCATTCACGGTGTATCTGCATCGGACGAATTCGAGGCGAGCATGATCTCCAAGCTGAAGGAGGCTTGTGGTTTCGAGTACACCAACAAGTTGCAGAGAATGTTCACAGGTGCATTCCATGCTCCATCCATCACCTTTCGGTCGCTTACTTGCTTCTCGTAGACATGAGTCTCAGTAAAGACCTCACTGATCAGTTCCAGGAGCGTATGCAGAACCACGAGGATATGGACATCAACTTCTCCATCATGGTTCTCGGCACGAACTTCTGGCCGCTCAGCGCACCCAATAACGACTTCATCATTCCTCCCGAAATTCTTGCTACATACGGCCGTTTCTCCAAGTACTACCAGACGAAGCATTCTGGCCGCAAGAATCGAACTCCCGGTCATTTTTGATCCGTTGAACTACACGTAGACGCGGGATCCAGGTATGAAGCCCGAAATGGGTACGTCATGTGTATGCCACATTTTGATCTCGTTGATAACATTTTCGGATTCTAGACTCCCAATCATGCCCATTACTCGTCGTATGCGGAAAGCTCCATAATTCCGACCGCCAACCTGATGCTCAACTATATTCTCAAACCTGTCCGTCACGAATCATTTTACAAGAAATACGCTGGCAAGCGATTCATGAAGGTGCGTCATAATGAGCTGCACGTTTGAAGTAGCTGACCTAGTCATCTTGCAGGTGAGCATACTGGTACGAGAGTGGGCTCTGGAGCGGTGGGAAGAGGGCGAGCAGGTGTCTCTTTTGGATGAGTTGCCAGCTATTCGTGCAAAGAATCGGGCGGAAAGGGAGCGGCTAGCAGCAGCAGGCATGGACGGCGACGAGGATTTCAAAGATGAAAACTCATAGGGCCGACGACGTGCATGGTCCCTACCCCCTCGTTCAATCTTCTACATCATCACGGCTAATAATCACTCAAAACGCATATCCATTTTACGGACACCTACACCATCTAACCCCCGCCTGCATCATATCCATCACACGAGCATCATGATCATAGTTAATTTTGTGTAACTCAACCATCAATCCATCCCACAACGCCAACTTCGTTTTTTGTTCTTTGATTTTGTTCTTTATGTTGATCTTATAATTATCAAATACCTTTCCCCCCGCACACCCGCCTGTTTATGCGCCACATCTATGCCCTCTGCTCTGCGCTCGATTTGTCGCTGTCACGCTGCTGTCTCAGTGCTCTACGCATCTTGCTCGTTGTCCGCCTGCGCTCGATTTGTCGATTCGCGCAAATGCACCAGTACCCGCCCGGACACCCCCTCCATTGTTGCTTGCTCTGATCTCGCTTGCATCACGCTTTACCAGTGTCATCGCTCTGTACATTTCGTGTTACCTCGTGCATATCCCGTTCAGCTACACCTCGCATATCGCCATCAAATCAACTGAATTTGTTCAAGGCTTACGCGCTTTTGCACTTCGTGAATAAAGTCCTACAAGCTCGCGTATCTCAGTTGAAAATCTGCTTTCGCAGCCGGCGTGGTAACGCCAGCTGGCTCACGAATGATGAATCAGTTGTCGTCCCTCCTCCACTACCTTCGTGACCTGCACGTCGCTCGGCATATCGACATCGAACCGCTGGATTAGGCGGAACTCAGTTGACTTTCCTTCACCGCGGGCAAAACAATTGATTCGGGCCTACTCTGGAAAAGAACTTTTTCTTTCGGGCATGTTTCATCACTTCAAGGTCCAATAACGACAAAATTGCCCCATGAAGAGTCACTGACATCTTCTGTACAGCGACTGTAATACTACACGACAGTGCTACGGTATGTCTTCTTCTAGATTCTCGGGGTCGTTGACATTAGCTAAGAAAGACAGTCAGTTTATTTTAGGCGTATACGCGTCGGACATACTTGGAAAGGGAGAAGGGGCGTTCCATATAATCTGGCCAGGAGAGGTAGTACTGATTCCATTTGGTGCGTATTCCTCCAATATCGTTGCCCGATGATTTTCCTCTAGCCAACGCAGTCTGTATTTTCGATACAGCTCTCCCAGTTTCGATATATTCAATTCTGCAAGTCGCAGTCGTTCCTTGAGCTCGGCCACGGACTCTTCGTGGGTTTCACGGTTGTGCTCCGGCAGATCTTTGTTCTCCGTTGAGGGCCTGTTCTTGACGACATACGCGTCGCTGATATACGGTCAGATTTGAAACTGATTGATGGTGGTGTTCATGTACCTTACACTGGCGAGTTCTGCAGGCTCGCCTCCCCCATTGACTTTGCTCGCCAACTCAATCCTAAAACACAATTAGCACGTCCTGCTGTCAGTGGGTTACCAGGCTCACCGAAGGTTCAAACTAATAACACATCCAGATAGATTCAAGGTTTGACTTTGAATCAAGGTTTGTGACATTCGGGTTGGACGTAGTGGTGAATATGTATGGCAATTTTAGTCTGGCCAGGGAGCTTTTATCCTCTGGTAATTCTTCAGCGCTTCTTTGAACTGTTTTATTCATTGCCGTTGATTAGACGGAAGGGTATTCGGTCCCGGTTTCATAGCTGCCAGGATTGCGGCCAGTGCTTAGCGGCCAGCACAGCGGCCAGTGCTTAGCGGCCAGTCTCCTTGGTCTCTGCTTGGCGGCCATCAGGTACACCGCTTACCTGGAATCCCACGCGGCATAGTACTGGAGATAAAAAGCTAGGTCCTAGTATCTGCTCAGATACAGTTACATTTTAATCTTTGCCGGCTCTCTCATGACCACCGAAGGTACTTCCAACATTCCAAGCAAACGCGCTGCATCTGCCCTGCAATTGGGGCCTCGCAAAAAAGCGCAAGTTGATTAAGTTTGGCTCTGGCTTTGTATGCTCACCTTGTCGCACAGCTCTACGTCTGATCCTCTCATATCCCACGGGCGTCACTTTGGTCGAACCGTATTCGCGCTGTGTAACTACCCCTCTCTACTCACCAACGGTATCCTCAGATTAGAACAAATGGAAAATACCCCACTGGAGGACTTCTCCGCTGAGTGAAAAAACACCATCCTTATTAACTAGCCTGTTGACTGACGCGTTTGGCAGAGAACGACGAGAACATCGCGTCTTTGAACAGCTCTTAGAGTCTTATCCCGGCCTTTTGGAGCGCCTACAAAACGGGTCTGAGGAAGAAATCCTCCATGTTGGAGAGCTAGTGCGTTGTTTTTTTGCGTGGTCAGAGTTCATACTGATGGGTTTCAGATCGGTAAAGGAGCTGCAGGCGCGAGAGGCGACGACACAAAAACGCTCAAGTCTGCCATACTTGATTGGATTACGCCGAAAGACGCAGCAATCCAGCCTCCTTTGCACAGGAACTCGAAGATTGATCGCGGATTCAACCACGAGCTTACCGGATCACTACTTTGTCCTGCTGGGTTGGATTGGAACAATACAGAGTATGTTCTTGGTTTTCCGGTGTCTGCAGTGCTGAAAACTTTGCGTAGAATGAGAGAGAACCTCCGAAGCGGCGAATTGTCGGTGTGTGGGGATCAATGGCCTATCTTTTTGTTCGCCCACCATACGTATGACACAGAAGACCCGTGGTGTGGGCTTCTTAGGAGCCGGTTGCTGGTATGCGTGAGTGGAGACATCTTTTCCCATAGTTTTTCACTATATTTTTGACGCCAGGCTTATAAGCACATCTTCACGTCCCCAAGTTCAGTCGACAAAGAGCCAAAAGCGACACGATCCGGAAATGCTCGTCTCCATGGGATGAACTCCGTCACCATTGCTTCCATTGCTTATGTTGCAACTCAGGTTCGTTGATTCTATATATTTATAGCTAAGCGTTTTGATATACTTACATTTGAAGGTTCGATTCGCTTTAAGCTCTTCCTCGGTGTTCTCGCGGACCGACACTACCACGGACTCAGAGACCTTTTATCATAGCCTCCTTGACCTTTTCGAAGACCCTGATGAATCGAAGGAGGTTGAGGAGCTGCTGACATGGTGGAATCGGTATTGATTTCTCTATTTCTATTTACCATTTCACTGAAGCTTATATATTTCTATGCAGTCAAGTCTTCCCTACTTCCTCTGCCGCCAAGCGATCAATTAGCGCCAACAGCGCCTTATCGAAAATCCGACTCAAGCGCCTCGCGGCCAAACAGGCGGCAGATTCGAACACAATCCCTTCGTAGTCTTTATGTCCTCATGTAGTAAATACAAATACCACTTAATACTAGCCATCTCGTGACTATCGGAACCAAGCTAGCGCATTGAAATGACTACAATACTGGCCTCCAAATCACCTCATCACAAAACAACAGAAATCCCGCTTTTCAACGATACTAAGTTCTCATCATATAGCACGATGATCTCCTATGCAATACTGTTCCGCGCGAGCCTGCCCTGCAAGATAACTGACCTTCAGCTAAACCCCGCGTAAGCTGGGACCATCGAAAATAACCAACTGAGATGGAACGTGATGACCGAGCCTCGGCGACCAGCTGGGGGATGGCACGATGTTGTCATCGCTTCGCGCGCTTGGACCAAAGGCAGCTCAATCAGAGACAGCCTGGTCTTCGAAGACTATATCTAATGTCAGCGTTTGTTCAGAATTTGCGAGGAATACGATATCCCGCTCACCTTATATCTGATGAACGAGCCTCGGCGACCAGCTGGGGGATGGCACGATGTTGTCGTCGCTTCTCGCGCTTGGACCAAAGGCAGCTCGATCAGAGACAGCCTGGACTTCGAAGACTATATCTAGTGTCAGAGTTTGTTCAGAATTTGCGAGGAATACGATATCCCGCTCACCTTATATCTGATGACCGAGCCTCGGCGACCAGCTGGGGGATGGCACGATGTTGTCATCGCTTCGCACCTTTGGACCAAAGGCAGCTCGATCAGAGACAGCCTGGTCTTCGAAGACTGTATCTAGAGCCAGCGTTTGTTTAGAGTTTGCGAGGAATAAAATATCCCCCTCACCTTATATCTGATGATGATAACCTGTAAGCATTGGGAAGGATCATAGTAGATTGTCATTTGTTACCCACATTGTGCACTTGGCGACATCACAACCACATCGAGATAACAAGGCGCTGCGCTATGATCACATGACATCGTTGGGGCATCGGCAGCTTTGATCCAACGCAGTCCGGCCATATAAAGCTTGATCTGACTTAGGCATTCATGTGGAAATTGTCAACGAAGAAAAAACAATCAAAGGGTACATAGGGCAGGCAAAATTGTAGTGCATTATAATTAATACACAACTAGATAGTGGTGGAGACTTTTAACAACTCAATATTCCCTTGTCACGACTGTTGGGTGTTGCAACCTGTCCCGTTGTGACGATAAGCCGGCAGGTAGTTGCAGCGAGACTGTCACCATTGTGCATTTGGCAGGTTCTATCCAACTTACTCCGGGTATTTAAAGCTTTCTCATTTGGAGTACAATTATGACAGATTTTATACGCATTTTATTTTAGATAATGCTTTGTCAATCTTTATCTTTTTCGCGTCGGATCCCTGATGTACACAGGAATAAGCTCGATGGCACAGGTGACCACTGTGAGTGGAATGATGCTGCCGGGTCGGAAGACCCGGCCTGTGCCATCCCGATGATAGATGCGTTTCACGCGGTACATGCCAGCGCTCGTATCCTCAGTAGGCGTTGCTGTGATCTGAAAGTACTGAACGTATAGCAGGGGAGAGTCTTCAAGATAGCGGGGCAGTGTATGACCTTTCTTCGCGACGGCTTGAAAAATGCAACGGACTTGTGCGATGTAGGTATCTGCACAGGCTTGTAAGCGCATGAATAACGACGGCAGTCAGATACTCACCATCGTTAGCAGGCAATTGCACGAGCACCGCGTCACAATTACCCAAAGGGAAGGTGTCCGATGGTGGAAACGCTTGAACAATTTGGCTGGGCATCATGACTCGCGACTTGAAGGTAGATAGCAGCTGTAAACGAAATTTGTTCCATGTCCTGACTGAATCTCGCGTACATGTCCAGGCCGTTGTCGGGGTGTTCTGGGACGAATCGTTGATATATTCTGCGAGCACCGCGCCGAAATCGGGGAGGGAGTAGAGAGATTGCAAATCAGTGATAGAAAGGGACTTGCGATCGGGGGAGACGGTGACGTGAAAAGCAGCATTAGCTTCAACGGACAAAATTCCCTTCAGAAAATGGTTTCGGATGGGACGCGGGCCATGGAAGCGCTTCTGCTCGCCGGGGAGCACACGCGCTATCCAGGCCAGTGTGGGATCTGTCTCTGCGACAATACTATCTTCGGTTGCAATTGCATTCACGAGCGGTGTGCCGTGCGAATGCAAGAGGGTATACAGATTGAAACGACGCATGGTTTCATCGCGATTGAGTATCTGGACGACCTGTAGGGTAAAATTCCTGGCTTGGCGACTAGTCCGTTCGAAAGGAAATTTACAGTGCGTGATCAGGAGCCGTTCACTGACATCGGCTGAGAACTGTAGCAAACTACCGAGATCTTTGACAGACCCCGCAAAACTGTGAAACAATTCGATCTTCGGGATGGAGAAGTTGTTGATCGTTCCACTCTTGCCTCTCCGAGCACCAGCATCGAGTATCGCTTGCTTCAGCCTATGAAACTCGCCGAGGGAGTGCACCATAGCATCAATGGACGAGTCGGTATGGATGGGGCTCTGTGCCTGGTAGATGAACTCGGTGAGGAAACGGATAGCATGTACGAAATTGGGGGTTGTGTTCGCTGCACCAGCGATCGTGGCAACGATGGTCCGTTCGATGTCGCGATGTTCTCGGCAGGTCATCTGGCTGATGTGGGAGATACCGGACCCAAAATGACGCGTCCCGACTCGTTTATGATGCGCCTTGTAGCGAGCATCGAGTTCATCCTCCCCAACAACCTCCTTGCACCATTTCAAAGGATGGTCGCCAAAATATTTGTGACACGTGTGAAGCAGTTCGCCGGGCAAAAAAGAGCTTGGATCTGCATACGGCCAATCTCTCCAATATGGCTGATGAACACCGCTGAGCAGCAATGCTTTGGCTTCACGTTGGAAGAGCGGTACATTCCACGGATCAACGCGTTGGCATAAGTCGTAGATGAGCTTGAGTGTGTGGTCGCCTGTTCGACGGGGGAAAAGTTGCGCACTACCAAAGTCACTTTGGGTAGCCATTGTAAGTGGTGATGCGCTCTTTGAGACACAAGCAATGAGCTGTGCCTCAGGGAGATCGGCTGTGTATGCGACGAGTGGAGTGAAACAGTGCCGGAGATAACCCATGGGATCTGGCATGTATTCGCCGATCCTCGTAGCCACCTTGCATTTGGCGAATATCAAATCCATGCACTTGTGGAACAAACGAGCGTGGAGGAGCGTTTGAAAATCCCCGTGAACGTCAAACTTTGGAATCGGGATGAATGCAACACAACTCCATGCGTGAGCAGTGGCCTTCATCCGAACTTCAGATTGGATATTGCCGATCGTAAGGAACACTGGGTGCATTTCTAATCCACCTGACATCCTGGTTACGGGTGTTTTGTCCGATGCAAGGATGATTGGTATGATGGTTGCACCTTCTGGAAGGTTGTTCTGCAGAGCGCTGAGTGATTCTGCCTTACTACTAACAAAGAGCCATACCTGAATAGCGAAAGCCCTGTTGGCAGTAAAGAATTCGCCGTATTCGCGTTCAGAGCCGACCATAACAATGTGAGGATCGTACATCATATGGTTGGAAAATATTGGGTTTGCGAAGATATCCTTGACGACTTCGAGGCCGTCACGCCAGATTAGCTCGATTGGCCTTATGGTTGTGTAGTTGGTAAACTCGAGTGTTGTTGATTGCCACGCTGGGCCACTTGGTAATGCATCGATCCAGCCAAATAGCTGATCTGCGCTCTTGAAGGATGGGCTGGGTCTGGATTTAAACTTGTGCAGGGCTCATGGTCAGCGCAGTCAGAACTGCAGATACAGATAACACCACTCACCCAATCTAGCTTCAGAAACTTGTTAATATCAGTTTGCGTCAACCGCTGGATGAGAAATTCTGCTAGTTGCCATTCAGCCTGATCAACGAAAGGGTACGATGAATTTATTGCTCTGCGGCGCTTTTGGTCTGAATCATGATCCTCCATTTCCTGTAAGACATTTCGTCCCCGTCCAAAAAGGTAGCCTGATTTTGAATGGTACTGGCCAGTGACCTCTTCCCGGTTGTTATCGCCTCGTTGGAAAGCTGGAGGGACTGGCAAGCGGTAAGTGGGCTCGCGGCTCCAACAAGAATGCGCCTGATCATTGAGATGATCTACAACAGCAAGGTTTGACGCGAACCCTAGTCGGCAATTTGGACATTGTACAGAGGGAACACTAACAAAGTCGGTCAGTTACTGCTGTACCATTTGATGAACTCACCTGTGATGATTTCGTATTTCCAGCCCAGTTGCAGCGCACCCTTCTGCCTGTTCCATCGTGGTGTGCTCGCGGTCTGTTAGAAGAAAAAATCACTAAGTTCTTCAAACTCCGACATCTCTTGCTGAATACTCACCACCGATAACGACGTCTAGACAGCGTTATGATTCCAGGTTCTCTCAATAATGCTCTTCCATCATCTGTATCTGTTACATCAGGATCCAGTGGTCGAACTCGTGTCGACTCCTTCCAAATTTCTAACCCTTCCAAACCACTGGAAGAGAAGGTCATGACTTTGACCTCCCCGCCTTTAGAGCCCAAGTCGTTTCCCTTTCCACGCTCAGAGACCTACTCTCCGATTTCAAACCGCTCTGATTCCGAATCACTTATCGGCAGCACTCGCAGTTCCCGGGGTGGAGCGCGGTCTGCAAACAGAAGCCACCCGTACTCGCGTGTTGGCGCTCCCACCCAGCTGGAGCTGCGTTTTGCCCGCAAGGCAATTCAAAGAAACTCTGACATCACCCTTACTGATGTCATAAAGGCAAGCAGGCCTTTTATTTTGTAACTGATGAGTTTTTTTAACTGCAGCAGGGGCGAGACGTTTTTTTGAGCGGTCTCTCATCTTTGTCAGATGACACCATAACATTGGCGGCGCACGCCAAACATGCTACACGAGAAAGTCTCCGTCACAAGGTCAAGCAGCTCGGTTGGGAGATCCAGGAGGTACAATATAGCGAGCTACTTCTCAAAGCGTTTGAGCGGAAGGAAAAGAAGCGACTGAACATGGCAGAGTCAGATTTTCGCCTGTTCCAGAAGCTCTTAGTGGGCCGCGAACTTCCAGCCCTACAGCAGGATGCTGAATACTTGGAGGAATCACACGATTCTGAGCTCGAATCCCTAGCCACAGCTGACGAGCAGCTCTACCAAATCTCGTCAATCTCACCGCTTGCAAGACAATACGTCTCCCACAGGCTGCCAAACAGTAGTGACACGGAGTACGAGCCTGGTGAGGAGGCTTACGAGGAGGAACAATCTGACAATGGTTCTGTAAATAGTGATTATGGTGTTTTGGACGGTAAGAGAATATTCTCTACCCCCTAGAGCACAAAAATAGCTCACAAACCTACCCTTTCAGGCTGATTGTCGCCCACGAGTGTGGTCAGATGCTACCCATACTACTTTTTTGGTACCAATTCAAATACTTCTGTCGGCGCCCTACGACTCATTCCTATCGCGAAACCCTATTCTCATTTGTACAATGTACTATAGTGGTTTGAATAGCAGAAGCATGCATTTCATCGATTATCGATGAGGGACAAAGTTCACCGCACCTTTTATGATTCAATGACTAACTAGCTATCTTACGCCGCAACCACCATGAACAACTCTCCACCGCGACCAGCAAGATCCACTGCCAGGCGCAAGCCCAGCGCCGCAAGAGTAAGTACCTTTTTCAGCCTTTCGTTTCTTTTACTGACCATTGAATCTACAGAAAGGTTTCCGCCCAGGAATACACTCAGATCTTAATCCAAGCGGGCAGGCTGTCGCGAATCAGCTTGGCTTAGCTGGCGACCGCGCAGCAACACCCGCGGAATACCAGCAGCACCCGCAACCCACGCCTCAACCCCATTACCATCCGCAACCATCCCAGTACCATCCGCCTCCCCAGCCTCAACCCCAGTACCATCTGCAACCCCCTCCTCAACCACAGTACCATCCACCTCAACTCCAGTATGATCCACAACCTCCGCCCCAACCCCAATACCACCCGCAACCCCCGTTTCAACCCCCACCTCAACCCCAATACCACCCACAACCCCCACCTCAACCCCAATACCACCCACAACCCCCACCTCAACCCCAATACCACCCACAACCCCCACCTCAACCCCAGTACCACGCTGATCGGAACGAGGACAGAGCAGTGGCGGAGGCGTA
The DNA here is from genome assembly GCF_016758775.1 of Suillus clintonianus. NCBI lineage: Eukaryota > Fungi > Basidiomycota > Agaricomycetes > Boletales > Suillaceae > Suillus > Suillus clintonianus. Next base: position 176,711 of record NW_024539291.1, on the reverse strand, counting down.
CGCCGCCGCATTCGCGTTACTTCGGGGTGGGTTGTCATCGAGGCTCCCACCACAGTTGGATTTGACTCAAGATGGCCCTTTGGCCCCATGGGGGGCCGCACGGCTCGTCGCCCTTGCACCCCTCCACCCAGGAGAGACGATCCGCGGGGAAAGAACCCAGGGCGTAATCCGAGTAAGTCATCCCCCTCATCCCCCGAGCGCGCCCGTGACCGAGTATCCACCCGACACACAGACCCAAAAACATCTATTCGACACCGGGAGACGACGACGTAACGCTCGACTCCCCCCACACCAGAAATACCCGGGGCCGTCGTACCGAATCCTCCCGCTGTGCCAATCGTGGACCCACCTATCTCGAGACGTGTTAAGCTCTCGACAACATTAATGCGAAAGTACAAAGAGGCTGCGAAGGAACATCTTCGCAGCCTCATCCTGAATGCGGATCCCGAAACGGACGGGGCTCCCGAAGACGAGCTTCGCAACAAAATGATCGATACTGCACTGCAAATCGCACGAACGAAAATCGGTCAAGGTAAGTTTATTCGATCCGAATTATCAAGACACTAATGAGTTTCATAGAGGAAATCGAGGATATCAAGGGGATCAACCACTATATGGTGGCTTCGTTAGCAGATATGCGACGAAGCTTCAAATCTTACGCTTTGAACACTGTTCCAGTTGGTTACCATCTACGTCTACCATTATTTTCTGAGGAGGACCAGCCGGCGCACACGCGAGACCGAATCAAAATTCTACTCGAGGATTCAGAGTACTTGCACGAAATTGAACAGGTAAGTATCCTCATCAAATCAGTGGGGGTGTTTGGCTTACTTGGCCACAGACCATCGACGGCACAGAGATTAAACGGCCCCTGGAGAACAAGGTCCTCATCAACATGGTCATTGACCTGTTGAAAGGGGGCCTATCAGACGTGATACATGGTCCGCTCGATCGTTTGTTTGCAATGTGTGGTGCAACAATTCGTTGCGTGCTACAGGCTTATCGAACTGGTCAATTCGTTGATGTCTCGGTGAACTCTACTGCCTTTGATGATGCTTACCACGAAATCATAGCTTACATTACTACAACCATCCGTGCCTCGCATACCTTGCGTGAAAGGTTTGATTCTGTACAACAGGCAATTCTTAAACGAGTACTCGTGAATTAGTAGCAGTAGATTTGTGTAGCCCTCGTAATCAATGATAATCGAATCAATGTCTGATAATCATCGATTCGGAGACTGATTTGACGCTGATAATGTTGATCTCTTCCTCGCTTCCTCGTTTGTTGCAGTCAGATCTCCGTTGCTACATTTTTGGTCTAGTTACATACTAAATACAGCTCGACCGAGACTATACTAAAGATGGATCATAAAACGATGCTTGAACGACGAATTAAACTCTAGATGAAGAAACTGTGGCCCCCGCATGTGGTAGTTTCTTTGACATAGTATCTGGCATGATGAACTTTTTCAGTCCATTGGTAGCTCAGCGCGCAGCAAGTATGTCCTGTGCACGAGCGCTTGAAGAATCGAAGTTGACCATACTAGGCCATGGCAGTGATGCTGTGGAACTACCCGACTACACTGCGACCCAAATTCCAATCGCCTAGTAAAGCCGGGTTGGTGTTGGGAGAGGGATTGCAGGGAGAGAAGAGCCTCAGACTGCGAGACCCGTAAGCCATGGAATTCATAGACGGGGGACAAGCACTACATTTATCAAACACAGCGTCAAGCGCTTAGCATTCACTTCCCACCCGACATACCTGACGTCTTACATGCCTTGGCGGATACCTTCCCAACGTATGGATCCCCCGTGAAGGCTCTGCTCTAGCGTCGAGTACATGACCCTCGCGAGTTCAGGACACATTGGCACTCTGATGTTCAATAGCCTTTGGACACACCACATGAGAACAAGGAACGGGAGCGGTAAGCACTAGCCAGACAAGTAAGTACTCCGACTCTACGAACAATGGAGGCTATCAAGTCTGGCGGAAGCCCTGGTCAGATCCACACGTGGACACTCGCCCTCCCAACATACACCGCACAAAATGTCGTATACATCATTGTGCTTTCCACCTTCGCTCCTTCCCGGGTACAGGCAAAATGCTAACGTCCGTTTCTCCGTAGTGCACATCACGAAAACTAAGTCCCCAGGAGGCAGTACCTCACTGATGTCCCACCATATCATTAAGTGGAATCTGTGGCCCTGGAGGGAAGCACATTGACGGCGTTAGCGAGGATTAGTGTAAATGGTACGTTGCAACCAAGAGAAACAAGGGGTCGTTATCTCCGCGTATAGCGTCACTGTCGTAATCCTGCGCATCAAGTGTGTTGGTTCTTTGGCTGCGCTCGAAGACGATTACCTCACCCATGCAATTATGCCCACGATCTTCGTCACATGTCGGCAGTGGGGACCTTCAGTTGGATGAGTTTGTGCCAGGCTCCAGCTAAGATACACGGTGGATAAAACCCGCATGTGGGACGGTGACACGGCGAGCGTCACGAACAGCGAATTCTCCATCATCTTGTATCTCATCAGCGCACCTTTCAAAAGCACGGTTGTTCATTGTGGCCCCATGCCACCACGCCCAAGCTTGTAGCGAAGGGCTATTTCGTCATGGCGATCCCGCTGACGCTACTAAGGCTGAAGCCGATGATCAGCACCCAGATGGATGGTGCGGGGCAGGAGAACCTAGGTAGCCACGAGTCGCAGGTTGCAATGACGAGGGAGGGGAAGTTTGGAAACTCTGACCTAAGATCGATTGCTTCTTATACGTCAAATAGGCTACTTACAATGTGATGGAATGCTCTAACTCTCAGAAGGATGTTTTTCTACGCGGATGATGAGTTGAGAAGGTAACTAACTGTGCACGTGTCAGCATTGGGTCAGGCTTCATGACATGATCAGAGCTGCCGACAACTGCTGAGCGGTCTCTTCAACAATGCCAACAGCAACAAAATCGAGTTGACAATGCGTAAAGGGATCAAATGGCATTCGGTGGGAAGCTCAAGCACCGCGGTGTGTCAAAGAATAAGGTCTTGCGAGCCATTGGAAAATGTCATGGCCGTGGGGGAAATCGCTTGCGATTGTCGGTTCACTGATCTAGCCCACTACACTTTTGTGAATTCAGGTCGGTGACGCGGACTGCACAGCATGAGGACACTATGAGGGCATGAACAATTATTCACAGAGAGTCAACAAGCACACGGAAAAAATTGAGAGGTGAAGGTGACCGGCCACCGTGGTGTCCTATGTCACCAGAAGCACATGAAGCACATGACTCTGTAGTAATTGAAGAGCCTTGTCGGTCTAAGTTCCTTGGACATAAAAATCGAATTGACTTCTGCGTCAAAAAAAACCCCACTAGATCATTCAGGAAAGTTGAATGAAGATAAGGCCAGGAAAAGGCAACGGCTCGAAAGGTCTATCAAACAAAAGGTTTAGGAAGGACGGCGATTCGGATATAGGAGGCATTATCCTCAACACGGAAGTTGAGTTTTTAGGACAAATAAAGACAATCATGGCGCTTAATAGACTAGACGGCGGATTGAACTTGACCTAAGCTGCCTACTACTTACACTGGCAGAAGACTAGGGAAATCCCGTCTCCAGAGCCACGCCACACAGCGACAGAATAGGTCGATTGTTTTGCTATGCAGTGGCACAACCGGTCATTCTGCCGGCAGAACCGGCAGAACTGACCCAGAGTACGTAGCACTAGTTCTGCCTGCAATACAAACTTAATCCTCGGTCGTTCGAACGTTCATCATCTGATTCATCTCTCTTCAAAGTTTCGGCTCCAAAAACACAGCGGCTGACGATCGGAGGAAGTTCACACTACTCGCCTTCGTGATTCAGTGACTTATTCGACACTGCTGGCGATCATCGTCCCGCACAACGGCCTCAAGTAAGTTAGCACTCGCCTGCATATTTTTATGATCGTTTCTTGAATCAAATCTCACCAATAATATCGTCCAGTAGCCGCTCAGTAAATTCAAGGCCTCCGAGTCGTAGCGCAGATCATTCGACTAGTAAGTAACAAGTGCTATCCTGTACTTATTGGAGGACGGGGACGAAATGCCTAAGAATAGTGGCGGTGGCCAATGCCTTTGTATGTGATCCGTGTGATCAACAAGCGAAGAGTCGGAGTTAAAGACGAAGCCCAAGTGCTGACTTAGCCACCGAACTAGGACTAGCTAGAGACCCCAATGCCCAGGCCTTGCGTTGGAACGTATTCTATTGGACCGTCGCCATTGCACTTAACCAACCTCAGGCAAGCCAATCCCTGCATTCACACGCATTTCTTATCTTCATTCCATTATCAGATTATTATCCAAGTCCGAAGTGATCAATCTAGTGTCTCTTCGGGTTTTCTTTCATCACAACCAGAAATGCCATGCCCCAATGTGGATTCAGCAGAACTGACGGACTCAGCCATAGCTATTCCCGGTCAAGTAAGTTATAATTCAATCTTTCCAATCAGTAACAATTCTGCTCGCCCCAATTCAGTCTGGCCTGGCAGAAGAACTTCAGGCGCAAACAGATCAACTCGAGTGTAGCGAGTTCGACAAACCGAACATTGGGACAACCGGTATCGAACCTTTTTGATATCATGAAATTCTATCTGCAAGTACTTGGAGATTTTGATACGAGGAAGAAAACACAAGATGCACAGGGTATGTGTTCTATTGTTTTTTTAACTCTCCTTCGTCGCAATACTTTTGTGTTCCACAATTTATTTCCCCTCATTGGCGGATTGCAATGTATCCCATTTCTCTTTTGTCCGAAATGCTGTATGTTTACGTGACTGGTGGCAGGTGCATCAGTCTGACCCTTGTGCCCCCCATCATGATCACGAGGTAGCGCGAGGCTTGAGCGCTGATACAACGCATACATTTAGACGTGTTAATTGATCTGAATAACCTTATATCAAGGCTATTTCGACTTCACATCCTGGCAGGCGTTGTTTGTTATGCCGCTTTTATGGGCGGTCCGGGCAACACTGTTCTCTGGGGATGGGAGGTCTTCGAACATGTGCTATTGAAACTACAAAACCCGGACCAATGCCATAAGAACTATTACCGTCGATGCTCGAGTACGGCAGAAGGAACTATGGCATTCCTCGGAACCGGAAGCAAAGTCCCCCGGAATTCTGTCGGAACAATCTACGATAGCTGTGGCTAGTCAGGCTAAGATCAACCTCCACGGAAAGGGGCATACACATGCTCGATACTAACCAGTATCGCAATATCGGAAAGCGTAAGATCACCTTGCAGGTGGCCCTTTTCACTGTATAAAAGCAATGCATCTTCGGTCAGAGACTGCAAGCTTCCACTGCATCGTCTTTTTCAATCTGTGATTCATGGCTAATCCAACGGTTGTTAAAACGCCTTATGTGTCCAAACCCCAAATACTACGCCAAAACACTGATGTCGAGTCGTCCATAGACGGACATAGTACAATCGACATAGAACATGCCCCGGTTAACGACGACCCCCGTCAGTGGGGTCGTGCCAGAAAAGTAGGTGTGTCACACCATGTGCTCTGTGGCTAACCTGACGCTGTACTACCTGTAGACGACAACCTTATGCATTGTGTCGCTGGCTACAATGATGTCTGCATTAGCTTCTAACATCCAAAATCGTTCGTCACATGTCTTCTCCTTATGAATTATTTGAAATTGATATCTTCTCGCAGCCTCGAACTCTCTGATAGAGGAAGATCTGCATGCAACAAGCAGCCAGATTAGCTGGACATTGGCAGCGTTCCTAGTCGTACAAGGGAATTTTCCTCTAATATGGAGTGCCGCAAGTGAGATTAGAGGACGTAAGGTTGGTCTATGACAGGCATACCCTTCTCGATCTACTTGATGAACGCGAATCTTATGTATAATAGCCTGTCTATTTGGTGGCTTCGGCTTTATTCATGGCAGGAAGTGCTGCCTTGGCACTTTCGAAGACCATCGAGATGATGATCGGTATGCGAGTACTTCAAGCTGCAGGGTGAGCATTCATCCACAAAGCTTGAGCACTAGTTGACACCCTCTCCTGCAGATCATGTGCTGTCATGGCCATTTCAGCTGCGACCCTGGCCGATATGTACGACACTCACGAGCGAGGGACCACGATGGGCATATTCTTTGCTGCACCTCTCTTAGGACCCGCACTCGGCCCTATTCTCGGCGGATCGTTGTCACAAGCCTTCAACTGGCGCGCAAGTTTCTATTTCCTGCTGATCTGTGAAGTCATCATCTTCATGTCCTTCCTCGTTCTGTTCAAGGACACCTACCGACGTGAACGGAGTCTCACATATCGTTCTGCTTTACAACGACTTCTTACCTCCAGAGAACGCGTTCCCAACGGGTCTATCATCGCCGGTCACGAATCCAGCAAGGACCACACACCTGTCAAGGACACCGAGAAGCAGCTTCAACAGCCGAATATTCCAGACGATATCTCAGTGGCGAGTTCTACACCAGGGCTGGACGATGTAAGGCTATCAATAAGGGACATCAACCCCTTTCCACCTTACTTTCAAATTCTATCGCGAAAGAACAATGTTTTGATTCTTATCGCTAATGGTGAGTGACAGCTTGGCTCTTGTCCACGTTGTTAGTGAGCTGACTTTGGGATAAGGACTCGTCTTCGGATTCAGCTATTGCCTTTCATACACGTGCGCCCGCACTCTCGCCAATTCATATGGCTATAGTGCGTTTACCATTGGCTTGGTCTTGCTTTGCCTGGGTGTAGGTGAGATTATCTTCGCACCCTGGATCGTGGCAGATGACTGATTTCCTATGCAGGAAGTATCGCTGGGAGTGTGATTAGTGGGCGTTGGTCTGACCGGGTGCTTGCGAAGATGATGAAAGCGAACGGAGGAAAGTGGTACCCAGAAGTAAATCTTTTTCATACTCCCGCACTAGAATTCTTGATTGACATTGTCTGAAGATGCGCTTGGAGAGTTCGAAACTGGCGATGCTGTGGCTCCCTCCATTTGTCGTCGGTTATGCTTGGGTTTGCGAAAAGCATGTCAACGTCGCTGTCATTTGCATCTTGCTTCTACTTATTGGATTTTCCTCAATGTCGGTAGACCAATTATTCATGATCGTGGACGCGCTAACATCTACTTCCAGATGGATGTATACCAGTACATTGGCATACCTCGTTGATGCGAATCCTGGTCGCTCATGCACAGCGGTGGCGACCAACAGCTCGTTCCGAGGATCGTTGGCTTTTGTTTCAATTTTGATTGCTGTACCGCTCCAAGTGAGTTTTCTTGATATCTGCTGTATCTTCACACATTCTGATGCTAGCCCCCATAGAATGCCTTAGGAGATGGGGGATTGTATACGGCATGGGCTGGCGTTTTGGTTGTGACGGAATTACTGGTTTTATTGGTGCTACACAAGGGAGAATCATGGCGCAGGGCAAGTGAGGAGCGTGAACTGAAATACTAAGTGAATCATGAATCAGCATTTTCCACCACACTCATATGTATGATACGATGTGCAGGGTAACCCGATGGTATTATGGTATCACTTAAATCGATTTATATTATCTAACTTAGACTACATGCATTTGCTACACTTTTCTTTGAATTTACGGTACCGCCAACCTCAACTGTTATGAGGCTTTTGATATTTCAAGCTTACGACCCGTCATCAGGGGTTGCGGTATGTGCTTCGTTCACTCACGTCAAATTTTCGATTCAAACGATGTATCAATATGCGTAGTTCGATCTACACGTATGTTCCATGCCTCCCCGTGATCGTCGTTGTGCGATTGGACTAGATTTACCAGTACCACGATGTGAATACAAAATGTAACTGTGATGCTCGAGTCCGGCCCAAGGAGCAAATGTTTAACATCCCTCGGGCAAAGTTGTGGGCACAACTGATGAGTTCTGCCACCCGGTTTGGCAGAACTCCGCGAAAAATGGCTGGCAGAACACTTGGCAGAACCCAGGGTGGGCAGAGAACCAGTCCATCATAATATGTACATGCACACTGCATATATTTTCAAAACGTGAAAACATGGTCGCAGACGCTGATCCTTCGTCCCAGAATAATAAATATTGGTCCATGCTGGTGGCTGTCTAGTGCCATCCCTAATCAACGATAACTTTGCGCGTCTCGGCTCTCAATATAATTGCCAGTACGCTCTGGCCGTAACTTATTTCCGGAAATGCAAGCATTGTGGTCACCTCGACAACTGCCCTTGTGCTGAAATCCAAGGGTCGCAACAATGATCTGCCTAGCCATATCATCCGCCACTGCAAAGGATACCACTTTCGAGTTTTTCACCGCCAAGCACGGACATTTAATATCAACAAGCCAGATGATGATGGTTAATGATGGTGATGAAGTTCTCTCACACAGCACTCCTCTGGTTGCTTGATCCAGTTCTCGCGCAAGGATCTGGAAGTAAATTCTGGGCTGCACTTGCAGCAGAACGGCAAGATGTAGACGACGTCCTTGCAGGTCCCTAGACCATGCCGTCGAAGCACAGGAGAATCTGGAGGAGCTTGTGAGTATTTTACACGCATTCGGTATATACCGGTACCGCAATTATGATACGCACTAGTGTGTATGCGAATGCGTGCCTGTGCGCAGCCGTCTCGTATGTCACAGGGAATGTAGACATCAACGCCGTACAGCACATAATGTTACCCCGCCCACTATTCAAATACAGTTGATGCCAGTCAGAGAGCTGACGAATGACTTTCCAATCTTCGTTCCCAAAACGTTTAGCCACGTTTTCTATACATAAAAGCAGGTAGTCTGCCTACCGTGACCATGCCCCCATCCTAGAGTTTCGAGGAACCCGCAGACAAATCTTATATCACCCTCGTATTAGTTCCAATCCCAAACATGCGCTTCTCCTTCCTCACCGTCATCGCTGCTCTGACAGCGTCTATGTCTGTCAGCGCAACACCTGTATTTGACGCGCGATCGTGTGTCAGTGGTACCGATTGCGTAGGAGCCTCCTGCTGTATTCAATATTGTGTGAGTGCGGTTCGCTTTGCATGTAGGAATCAAACCTCTTAACTTGCCCTTTGCGCCTTCTGATAGCACAACGGAATGTGCACTGACACCTGATCGATAAGGAATAAAAAGGGCTCTCGAGAGCTGATGGCTAGCAAGGATGAGTGAGTGATGATTCTGGTTTCGTATTGGTGCTGTCATTCACGGCACAGTTCTTAGTTGATCGCTAGGTTAAATCCACGTGGTTGTTCCTGGACACATTTAACTGCCACTTGAGTAATGGTATGGGGAGGAATAAGAGCAGATCGAATACGCAATATAATATTGGCTTGAAAACTAGTGGGAGGAAGTCGTACTTACTGCAACCCTGAATATTGATGACGGTTGTACGCTTAAACAATTAAAAGCCTCATGGTTACAGTCGGACATTATGCCAGCAGCAGTTGAATCACTGAGAACATGGTTGGCGATATCATTAGACAAGCGAAGCTGAAATGAAAGTGCGTGATTTCTCACCGCTGAGTACCATGGCAAGGCTATTTACTTAGCAGCCGAAGCAAGCATTGCCACATTATTACAAACTCCCAATACGAGGCTGGACCTAGCGCTGCGCAGATGGAATGAAGGCTGAACGAAAGTCTTTTTCCGGACAGGGTGTACTGCGAGCGGGATGATACGGCTGCGTTTAAATGTTTTGAATCCAAGTATAGAATTTGGTTCATAAGACGCCAAGAAATTGCGATGCGGGGAGCACGATATACCAGGTCACGGTGGTGCTTGAAGTGCTGAGGCTCGTGTCAAGCCTTGGTGCCCTGGAATGAAACGACTGCATGATCGTTCTCGGGACTTCTACGGTGTATCATTGGTCTTCCGATAGTTTCAAAGAGGTCCTTTATGGTGGAATGGACTCTCTTTGGTCGTGGTACCATGCGAAGTTCCGAACGTGATGCATCATGTAATCCCTACTTGGAATTGTCGAAAACATTCCTCATTTCGCGTAAAATTCAGTGTAATCCCTCTAGGCCTGGGATTCCCCAGTGATCAGGATCTGAACTATGGAACACAAAATAGCAAAGCACAGTACTGCAAAAAAGAAGTCTATGGGAATAGCGTGAGGGTAAGTACTAGTACCGGTAAGTAGGGCACGCACGCTATCGGGAACAAGTGTCAAGAATGGTGCAGAAAGAAAACAGTAAACACAAAAAGACAGTCTCAATACTAGCATAATCGGACCAAGCGCTAGTTGGCCATGGAAAATGACGCATGGTGGTGTAATGATAGCGAAAAGTGACATAAGCGAAAGATGGAAGGAAAAAGGCAAATGTCCGCATATCTTCAAAGTCTATCTATATGCGTTAAATATCAGCACGTGCATGTAAAAATGTCCATGTGTTTTAGACGTCGGAGGTTGGGGATAAGGTGGGGTAAATCGGGCGTTGTGCGCAATGGGATTGCGCGTCGTACGAAGCAGGATTGATGTTCGAACCGGAATTGCGAATTAGGCGTTGGAAGTGGGTATGCAGGAGGGGTGACTGCGATGGTACAAAGTGCGTGCAAAGACGGAGCAGAAAACAAAGAGCTCAATCATATGCAAGAGGACGAGCATCCGGCAGGGAGCGATCCAAGATAGATAAACGCGCCAAAACGCGCACACAGGACTCTGCTTCAAGCGAGTCCGAAATCAAGAGCTGGAAATGTAGCCATAGGGGAGTGGTGACAATATGGGAGCAGAGCAGAATAAACGATCAATGTCATAGACGAGCTCGGAAAGGTCCTGTCTCAAACGAGCTTCACTTCCCACCCGATACCCTGAACAGCACCAATCCACACAGCGCTATCGAGTATCCTGCACAGAGAAATCAACACCGCCCAATCACACAAACCAACAAACGCACCTGACGCCTGCATCACGCCCACCTGCCCACCCCAAATCACCACGCTCCCTGCTACCAACAACACATCCTTCAACACTCCCGCAAGAGTCAACACCAGCCCGCTCCCCGCGCCTACCAAAAACACAGCTGCGATGTTCAACAGGAAAGCAAGCAGCGCGTTGGTGAGAAGTAGGAAGGGAGTGATGTGAGGTGCCACCTCTTCGCCTATAACGGCGAATAACTCTCCCGATCCGCCGACTATTGAGACGGTGGCATTGGATGCGGCATTGGACATAGCAGATGCTGCGCTGCCTGATACAGCAGACATCGCATGGCTATATGATCCTATGATACTTCCCCATACTACGTAAAATGGCTGCAGACCCTCTGTGAAGGGTATGACGCAGAGGTTGATGAGCGCGCAGACGGGTGCGTAGAGGTGGAGCGAGACGAGGGGGTCCATCTTGAGCCCGTGGAGGAGGGTTTGAATGAGTACGAGACGGGTGGCTTCGAACTAATAAAGGTGAGTCATTGCAGCGAGGAGATAATGAACTACTCACCCCGACTCCTCCAGCCTGAATGAAGAATCCGACCAAACTGAACCATCTCTCACCCTTGCTTGCGATGGCGACGCCGGAAGAAATCATGAGAACGATTAGGAGCAGTTTGCGTGAAGGTTCGCTGATGCGGGTGGCCCATGTGATGAGTAGGATGGCTACGGGGGTGAATGCCTGTGTAAATATTAGTATCAAGGAAGCAGGATCTCAGAGGGAAAGCGGCGGAGGGGAGCACATGACGCGTAGTAAGGAAAAACACGTGAATAGAAAAGGTAAAACGCGGAGAAGAAGTGGCAATAGAGAAAATTCAAGACGGAGATGAGCGAGTGTCCGTGAAAGGCACGTAGTATGGAAGTGGCGCCAACAGATAACGAAAACGCATGGGACCTCACGGACCTTTAACATCTGAATATAGGCCACGCTCAGGTACAGATAAGCGGTATTGCTGAGGATGAGACTGCCAGAGAAAAGGAGACCTATGGGGAGGATGGAGCGAAAGAACATGTCTTTGCTGACTGGAACATCTTTTGCACCGTCGAGAAGATGCGTGGTACGTTGAAGGACTCGTGTTCCGATGGCCTACAAGGTTGTCAGTTCAGAGCACAAAGAAAACACGAACGACTGACTGCAAAAGTCAAATGCCAAGTGACCAAAAAGACAGGAAACTTGAAGTTCAAGGTGTTGTAAATGTAATTATTGTAGATGATGACCCCACTACTCAGACAAATCCAGACTGGAATTATCGCAGCTGCACTGAACTTTGTACGATTGCGAGCTTGTTGTGCGATGGCCGGTTGAGGAAGGTCCCTGCTCTGACGAACTTGTTCGTTGAGCTCGACAGAAGCAAGTTTCTCTAATTCGCGTTTCTCCATTGTTGGAAAAGGAGAGAGTCGCGAATGGCGGCGTAGGGAAGGATTCGACGTCGCTAATGGCAACGAGCAAGAAGCGTCGTTGTAGGAAGAAAAGATTAAACGCAAACCGAGTAGATGATAGAACGGTGAAGTTGACGCCCCTGCAGGGCATCCCCTGGTGGATGAAATAACACAGCCACACACACATATGCAAGTCAGTCTCTTACTGTAACTTCAATGTCAAGCTTGCAGGGTTACGTCGATAGCAAGTCCAATTCTCTCTATCAAACTTTATAACTGACAACGATTATCATCCAGGGCGAGTCCTTCTCGTACTCCAAGACGGAAGAGCTATCGTCGGTGTCCTAGCTGGTTACGACCAAAAGTCCAATGTCGTCCTCAGCGATTCAAAGGAGAGGATTTATAGTATCGACGAAGGCGTAGAAGAAGTAGAACTAGGTCTCTATCTTGTCAAAGGCGATATGATGTGCGTGAGATCACTCAATTACAACACTGGCTCTCACACTCCCATTCCTAGTGTCCTCATCGGAGAGATTGACGAGGCAATGGATCAAGCCGTAGACCTTGCCTCCATACGTGCAGAACCAATCCTACCCATTCGCTATTAGGATGATTTACACTTGTAAGAGCAGTTGAGGCGGGGACAGGACAGAGCGTATAGACAGCATGGGAGACGCGCCCACAAAATGTATGTCTACACAAGCACGGAAGTGGACATGCTGATCCCATACGAGTGCTATTATATTTATCAACTCGTATCAAGGTCGATAACTAGGCCACTGTATACATAGCACGCCGTGCTTCCCTGCTTCCACGATCTCTGATCTGACCGATTTTGAGTAGACGCCACATGATTCTACTGACTAGATTCTCACTCTCTGATCATCTTCTCTACCTTGATGATCGTCTCGACCGACTAAATCACGCATACGTCTCCCCACAATCCAACAAGGAAAACGACCCGCACATCTCACAATCCACCCCATCACTCCTTCCTACAATCCCACACAAGCCCCCACACCTGTTCCTCAAACGCATTGATAATGCGCAACGTTCCTGTTACTTCAACGCGGAACTAAAACAGCTGATTCTGCCAAATCAGTTCCATGCTTCACCCTGTACATTGGCATGCCATCAAGTTATCTAATAGATTCGGTCAGTACCGAGCAAATCGCCCTTGTGGTGACGTTGGTCATGACATAGGACTCACTCAGCATTCGTCATAGGAGTATCATTCTTTGTTTGTAAGTAACACAACTTTGTTCTCCTGTACCTTCTCAAGGTAGAGACGTCACTGTGCCCCACTCCGCTTGACACCTGGACCCCTGGTTCCTGTCATCTCACGTACCAATCGTTCTATGCAACATCAACTGGCAACTTGTTTGGCCTCAATAGGGTCACCAGTACAGTTTGGTAAATGTTTTCATTTACTCTCCTTTCCCCTTTTACGTGATTTTGAAATCGGAGCTGAGGGACGTTTGATCTCGCAGGTACGGAATATGTACTATGTGTCATGATGTCAAGTGCGGAGACGTGGGGCTATTCGTCTTACCGAATTGTTGACCTAAGAAGAAAACGATCCCCTCGTATCAACTACTCTCCTTCACCTCTTCTTGTAGTCTCTCACCTGTTCCTTAAATCACTCTCACTATGTGACAGACCTGGTCCCATTCACACGAAGCACCATCATCAGACGCCCGCATTTAAAATAAAATCCCATATCATCCGACTCCTCATCGTCCTTTTCCGTCGTCAACTTGAAACTTCTCAAAGCAAAAATGAAAGATATCGAACAATTATAGGCTTGTCATGTACGTGCCCGCCAATCTGGCGGATCATTCGTTATTTTCGTTCAGACCGCAACTTTCATAAGCATGGATTGAGATCCATCACGCAGATTTCCTTGGTTCCATACAAGATCCAAAAGAAAAAAGCTTCTGGGGCGTCTCGAATCCAAGGGCGCCTTCAATCAGTCCCCACACAAAGTTGATGGGCCTAATCACGTTATATCGGACGAAGTGAGATCATTGCATGTCGTGAATCACTTGTCTGTTTTCTCGTTATGGCCGAGAGCAAGGCATCATGGTACGATCCGAGAGTCAATCTCTGTGGATCCTGAATGAAGGTACAAGACACCTTTTCCTCATTTCAACTACCCTTCGTGATTGTTGACCCTGGATCGATAAGACCCGGACATAGTGCCATTCAGCGCATTAATTCTTGGAGCTTCGCAGTGTTGTTTACACCATGCAAAGACGAGGTATACGCTGACACGTTGTATCCTGCATTTTACAAATGGATCGCAACTCAGACTGTCGCGGATGCCGGGACATCAAGAACGGAGAGAGTAGCAGGTATTATCAGTCATACTCGACTACGGTACATTCGACTACGGTACAAGCTACAAGGGACAGTTGAAGTCCAGAGCTTTCGAACATACAAACAAACAGTTCAATCTCGTGTCTTCTACCCCATCCCCACATAAGGCTCTACTCAGCTTTCTCGGGTGCTATGGGCATTTCAACGAAATCTGCTGCCCCGAAGATATCCTTGATGCGAGGGTCAGCTACCACCTTCTCATAGTATGCGAAGACTTTTGAGTAGAGTGCTCGTTCAGCGGCACCGAGGGTAATCCGAGCAGCGCGTTGGATCACACCAGCTAAAATGATGTCCGCCAGCGTAATCTCGTCGCCGATTATGAACTCGTGGATGCCGATGTTCTGTTCGAGGAACTTGAGTGAACGCTCTTGACGTTCGAATACAGACTTGTAGATCTGTAATGAAAGTGCCGGTGTGAGCCATTGACTCTTATACGAAAAGAACAACTGACGCTTTCACTATAGGCTTTCTCTGGGGCAAAACGATCCACCAACATCCATATTAAGTCGGTGAATGTGTGGATCTCGTGCTCCGCAAAGTGGATCCATTGGTCAACTAGCGCAGCATCTTTGATGCTTTTGCCAAGAAGACCAGACTCAGGGGCTAGAGATGCAACTAATCATGCAACGGTGCACAGTAAGAATTGCGTAACAGGCTGCGAAGCACAACATGCTGACCATAACGTGCAATCGAGGCACCTTCTAGAAGAACGAACCCATCCTTGTCCTCGAAGACAGGGATTTTGGCAAAGGGGAATTTGTCGATAAATTCAGGTGACTTGTTGGTAACACCGAACTCGAAAGGTGGGAGATCTACTTCGAGGCCTGCGATAGCAGCAGTGCTTAATATCTGTATTGTGTCTGGTCAGGAATAGAACTGTGCACAAAATTTAAATGGAACTTGCGCATTTAGTTTGGCGTTGACGAGGATCACCCCAGAGAGAGCCAATTGGAGCCATTTGTATTGATAGAGGGACTTTGAGATGTTCTAAGAGGGATAGAGAGGGCTTGTGAGTGTCATTTCGTCCAATAACCCCATATTTATACCAGCTTCAAGCTTCAATGTACGTCAACAGCCATGCAATGACTGATCGCAAAAGGTTTTCCGGGCATCGGCTTTCCCCCAGCTTGACTCACTCGCGAGTCGCGACTAATGGTTTGTCGTGACTCACCTACTGCTTCGTAAGTGGAGCTCGAGTTTCAACACGCGTGATCTTCGAAAATCAAAGGTGAACGTTAACTTTGGTCGCAGGTGTATTCCATGGCTAGTCAAATACTAATCCGGAATATCTGCTGTCAGTAGTATGTGTATTCCAGAGAAGTTGAACCCAGGTGAACATCGCAGATCGCGGCCGCCTTCGGAATTTTGTCAGCTAGCTGTGACCAAGCAAAATACATGGGCGCTCCGGTTATCCAGGCTAATTAGTACGATCGGCTATCGACAAAGTAGCACATACGTAGCTCTGACGAGAAAACGACCAGCTCATATCACCACTGTATCCCGCATTTTACAAATGGATCACGCGCAACTCAGACTGTCGCGGAAATTGATCGGGAGGGACAAACGAGAGGATGACTTGGTACAGCTTTACTTGCCGGGACATCAAGAACTGGGAGTGTAGCAGGTATTATCAATCATACTCGACTACGGTACAAGGGGCAGTTAAAGCCCAGAGCCTTTTAAAACACAAACAAACAGTTCAATCTCGTGTTCTTCTTCCCCTTCCCCACATAAGGCTCTACTCAGCTTTCTTGGGTGCTATGGGCACTTCAACGAAATCTGCCGCCCCGAAGATATCCTTGATGCGAGGGTCAGCTACCACCTTCTCATAATATGTGAAGACTTTTGAGTAGAGTGCTCGTTCAGCGGCACCGAGGGTAATACGAGCAGCGCGTTGGATCACACCAGCTAAAATGATGTCCGCCAGCGTAATCTCGTCACAGACGATGAACTCGTGGAGGTCGATGTGCTGTTCGAGAAACTTGATGGAACGCTCTTGACGTTCAAATACAGCCTTGTGGATCTGTAATGAAAGTGCCGGTGAGCCATTGACTCGAAGTTAATCTGTATACGTAAAGAACAACTGACGCTTTCACTATAGGCTTTCTCTGGGGCGAAACGATCCACAAACATCCATATTAAGTTGGTGAATGCGTTGATCTCGTGTTCCGCAAAGTGGATCCATTGGTCGACTAGCGCAGCATCTTTGATGCTTCTGCCAAGAAGACCAGACTCAGGGGCTAGAGATGCAACTAATCATGCAGCGGTGCACAGTAAGAATTGCACAATAGGCTGCGAAGCACAACATGCTGACCATAACGTGCAATTGAGGAGCCTTCTACAAGAGTGAATCCATCCTTGCCCTCGAAGGCAGGGATTTTGGCAAAGGGGAATTTGTCGAGAAATTCAGGTGACTTGGTTGTCACACCGAACTCGAAAGGTTGGAGATCTACTTCGAGGCCTGCGATAGCAGCAGCGCTTAATATCTGTATTGTGTCTGGTCAGGAACAGAACTGTGTACAAAACTTGAATGGAACTTGCGTATTTAGTTTGACTTTGACGAGGAAGACCCCAGAGAGAGCCAATTGGGGCCATTTGTATTGATAAAGGGACTTTGAGACGTTCTAAGAGGGATAGAGAGGGCTTATGAGTGTCATTTCGACCAATAGCCCCTTATTTATACCAGCTTCAACGTACGTCAAGAGTCACACCGCAACCGAATCGGCGCTACCGAATCGTGGTCTGTCGTGACTCACCCACTGTTCCGTAAGTGGAGCTCGAGTTTCAACATGCGCGGTCTTCGAAAATCAATAGCTTACACCATGAACTTTGGTCGCAGGTGTATTCCATGGCCAGTAGTATGTGTATTCCAGAGAAGTGAACCTAGGTGAACGTCGCAGATCGGGACCGCCTTCGGATGACTAAGAGCTTTGACAGCTAGCTGTAAGCCTGGATAACCAGAGCGCCCATGTATTTTGCTTGATAATTAGTACAATCAACTATCGATCAAGGTAGCACATACGTAGCTCTACCGAGAAAACGGCCAGCTCATATCACCACTCCTTCACCTCTTCTTACAGTCCCAAACAAAGTCTATCACCCATTCCTCGAACCACTCTCTCCTTGCGCAACAGACCTGGCCCCCGTGCACACGAGGCACCATAATTTGACGGATCCCTTTGGACCCCACACCATCCGACTCCATGTCGTTCTTCCCCAGATTCTGATGCCCTGCAGCCTCCCTCCGACTGCTCATCATTGCTTTCAGCATTTTGAAGGGGAACTTCATGATGAAATCAGTCTTGGCCACGAGCCTGAGTGTGGCCACAGAGAACAACTAGAGTCCTTAAAAGGTGCTCCCAGGGTGGCCTTCATGCAAAGCGAGTCGCCGTTTATGACGGTCACCGTATCACCGTCCCAAGGGGTCAGAGGCGCTGTTTCCAAACTGTCGCCGAGGCCCCCAATAAACTCCAGCGTATTCGAGGGTGATCATGCTTTGGCTCGCGAGTCCTCCACAACGTTGCAGCTGCAAGAACAATAGTCTTGCAATCATCATCAGCCATATCCAAAATTTTCATGCACCCGCGTACAACCACTTTCTCCGCCCCCAATGTTGAGACCTTCGTGTCTCATCATCAAGATGGTCTGGGAAGGAAATTGCAGGCCGCCGATAATGAGGTAAAACATTCTTCGTGGGACCGCATTCGTCGCTTTGGGGATATCGTCTGCTAAATGCCCAGTTAGATATGTGCTCGATTATGATCGAAGCACTATCTTGGAGGATCTTCGTATGGGCCTGCTTACAAAGGCCATGTTTCACGTGTCAACATTCGCAAGCTCACGATCCACTCTGAAACGGCCACCTTTGTATTATCACGTGGCTGATAGGTGAAGATGAGAGATAATAATCAATATTAAATTGATATAGATATTAATATTGATGTGAGAGTATGAGATAAGATGTGACTAAGTGATATCAACGAGAGAGAGCTTTATGTAAGAAAATGTATCAACACAAATCTAATAAGTGTTGTCAGAAAAAAGTTCCCAGGGTTTTAAGGCCTTGCAAGACATTTTAATGCTCTATTTGGAGGGTGTCCTTATAAGGGCTTATAATCGGGGAGATAACATTTAAATGCTCATTAAAAGGCACCTATAAGGGCCCTTTTGATGACCTTACATTGAGTTTTGCCTCGCCATGCCTCAGAACGGCCCGTTGAAATGCCTTGTAAGGCCCAGTTAAGGTACCGAGCCGACCTTGTAATATGGCAGTATTATAATGGCACCTAACTTTTTTCCGACAGTAGATCCGGTTTTTGTGTGGGAAGGTCTGGCTTTGCAGAGCAGCGCCAGAGGGTGGTGGTCTGCAGAGATCACGTGATGTGGCAATGTGCAGTGATGATGCGATTCGAGAAGTCCGAAGAAAGAAGGTTCGTGTCATATTCTGTACCTGAAGCTTCTTGTCCGGTCCGGTCCGTCCGTTCTCTCGGTTCCATTCTAGAATTCATTTCCCCGTGTCCCCATTTGTATATGCTTCTTGATGCCCCTATACGCCCGGATCCTTCTGACAGTTAATATCCGGGTTCATTCTGATCCGTCCGTTAGTCTATTCATTTTCCTTTCATTTAACTTGTCCCCCCTGTTTCATTTAATCTCCGGCTCCATTTTCGATCGTCCGCAGCAGTTCATATCCGTTAGTACATTTTCTACATAGCCCTCTGATCCGAAGACTGCGCTTCGGCCGGACGTCCGTCGGATACCTTATAGTATATAAACCCCTTGTAACCCGTAGTATATCCTCAGTTCGAATATCATCTTAGACTCAGTTCATTCCTCGTGTTCCCTCGGCTCTTAGGATTGTCTTCCTAGTCCGACCCTCCGAGCCTCGGGATTATATCCCTAAGGCTAAATCCCTCCGCTTCTACCTTCGGGTAGTCTGTACCTTGTTAGTTTCTACCCGGACGAAGTCTCGGGTAGTCTTCTCTCTCTCGTCCGGCCCGTCTATACCCTTCGGCCGACGATATCCAACCCCCTGTAAATTAGGGGCACGTACTCGGGTAAAGAGCGCAGCGCACGAGCTGAAGCTAAGCCCCTCCGGTCCGACCCGTTGAACACGGTCTTAACAGTTCGGAGAAGAAGAGTTCTCGGAGATCTTGAAAGCCAGAGCTTCGGAGCGTGATCCATCTGAGAACGTGTATAGAGTTTAAAAGTCCAGTTAAGACCTGTCTTTTGCCTTATTTGGAGGCAACCGGACCAGGACCGGTCTTTTTATTCCCACGATATCAGTGAACCTGGACTGGACCCGTAAAGACCGATGTTTTTGGTCTTTTGCGGTCCTGCAACCGGTTTTAGACCGGTTGCCACCACAACCGGTCCTGTGGCAGTGTAGTACCACTTCCCACGATTCCAACGGTCTAATTTTTGTAGTAAACGGTTAAGATCTGAGCAAGATATGAGCATTATAAAAAAGGGTTCCTAAACTCCGCCCTGCATGTGAGTCAAATATGAAATGTCATTACTATGCTTAAGTTTCTTGACGAAATATGTGCTGCTAGTCAAGGTGATACTATAGCTAGTCTTATCTTGTCAATAGGGTAAGATATAAGCAAGATATAAGCTTGACAAAAAATCATTATCAGGCTTGTCTTTGAAAATTAAAAGTTGTCGTAAGGCTTAGGTGTCTTAATGTTAATTGTAGTCCTAGTCTAGGCAAGTCTATAGCTACTCATATCTTGTTGAACACTCAAGGTTTGGGTAAGTTATGAGCCAATCGGTGATTTTGACTGATTTTGACTTGCCGTTCTAACACGTCTGATCTTTGTGCTAGTCTTGGAGCATTCATCAAGAGTTATCTAAATTTGATGTTCCATACCATTTTTGAGGTCTATGAACACACTGGTAAAGGTTTTTAAGCTTGGAAATCAATCCCTGGTTCAGTGCCAACAAGCGTAAAAACACACCCCACAGACTTATATGAGCCATTCTTAAAATGCTTATAACTTTCCCAAATCTCAACCGATTTTGAAGATCAGACCACCGATAGAATCGCCTAGATGAGTACTACCCATATATAGGCAACCGGTCCCAAAAAGACCGGTTGAAACCGGTCTTGGACCGGTTTTTCATTTTTCGCAAAAGTTAGGCAACTGCAACCGGACCTTCCTGGACCTGAGGCAACCAGCAACTGAGGTCCGGTCTTTTTCGGTCCGGTTTCGGTCCGGTTGTGGTCTTTTTTTGATTTTGCAACTGGACTTTTAAACTCTAAAGCTTGTGCTCCTTTCGTCGAAGTCTCTTCAGAGCAGATGGAGAAGCAGTGTCCAGTGTGACCGCAGATAATGCACATGGGATCAGCGGTCTTGGTGGGTTTACCATCCCGAAAGGACTGTGTGTCCGTTTCGGGCCCTTTCTTGCCACGGGCTTTGGCTACATTGTCGTGATTGTACGGCTCATAATGAGTGGATGAGGAGGAGGCGTGAGCATGATGATCAGGGAGTGAGTTGTGTGAGAGATGTTCCTGAGTGCAGAACATGACGTCCTGCATTGTTTCATACTTCTTGTTTTGCAGACAGCGGTTCCATTTGAATTGATTGTGTTGATGAGGGCGCAGAGTGTAGTTTTGATGTGTTTTGATGTCGAACTCAATGATGGCGCGAAAGTTCTTGCGGACCACGTCATCCTTGGAGAGAGTGGTAAAATGATTGGTCCAGCGGTCGAGAGATGGAGCATCACCAATGTCCTTTATCCAGGTAAGATAGTGCTGGTATGCCTCTTGCCAGGAGAGAGGGTCCATGTCGAGCTCATTCTCAAATTGAGAGAGATTGAGAAGGTGATATGAGATCCCAGCGACATTTATCTTCGATCTTTTGAGGGAGTGTCCCTCGTGGTGTAGATGTTCGGTGTTAGAATTAGTGAACAGAGTAAGTGGGCAGTACTGCCTTGTGACCAAGAGGTCTTGGATAAAACTGTGAATACCAAAGTTATAGGTGGAGTCCAGACCCACGCCGGAGGGGGCCTCCTTGGATGAATCAAAAAGGACTTTGGCGACGGCAGGAATGTTGGGTCTGGATAGAGTTTTTGGGGTGAAGATGGTTGTACCCTGATTCTGGGAGTTGGGGGAGAGCTGCACGAAGGTGGACAACCATTGTTGTAAGGCTGTGCCTGTGGGCCATGGGGGAAGGGGGATGAGAAGCTCATCCGTGGGACATTTATTTCCCCCACATCCCTGCACTGTTGCAGAGAGAGATTGTCATTAGTACGCCTGATGTTATCGGCAACGATCTGATCTAAGGACGTATGTCTGGAGGAAGTAGCTGGCAGATTGGTGGCTGTGGTAGAGGACGCCGTCGCTGAGTTGCCTGTTGTGGAAGGAGGAATGGTCGAAGGACCAGCGACGGGGGTGATGAAGGCCATAAGTGACAGATAAGAGAGATTTGTGTAGTCGTCAATGAAAGGGAATGGCTAAAAATCGTCGAGTGACGCGCAAATGGGGATGAGCACAAGGGAGAGAAGAGAAGAGGAATGAGGATCCGATTCTCAGAGCGCATCCTTAAGAATGGATGAGTTAGATATGTGCTCAATTATGATCAAAGCACTATCTTGGAGGATCTTTGTATGGGCCTGCTTACAAAGGCCATGTTTCACGTGTCAACATTCGCAAGCTCACGATCCACTCTGAAACGGCCAATCAGCTATCGACAAAGTAGCACATACATACATCAGTAAACTCACACGGTCTGTACAGAGCTGTACAGGGCTGCACAGAATGCCAGGCCCACAGCCTGGTCCCCTTGTGACAGACAGTAGGGTTCTGAAAAATATTTGAACAGGTCTGTACAGTGTCCCACAGACATCACAGAAAGTACTGCTTGTCCATAACTCGGACCTTGGCATGTTTGTAGATTACTTTCCAGTGTCCCACAGACATCACAGAAAGTACTGCTTGTCCATAACTCGGACCTTGGCATGTCTGTAGATTACTTTCCCCAGTGCTTCCCAATAGTATAGCACACCAGTAGCACAGACAAATAACAAACAAACAAGATCATATTGCAACTGACAAAAACGGCTAACAAATGTGTATCAACATGCAGTAATATTAGTACTGGTCTGACGAGCGACAGGAGAAAACGTGAAGCGAGGAAATATGCCACTCTGGAGAAAACTCATCCATCCAATACTCCAACAGAAAATTGTTCAGAAGGTCCAGCGCCTAATCGAGTACTACCTTCAAGTGCTCGTGCTTTGTTTCCAAGCCATAGCCGCCATCAACCTTCAAGCCTTCTGACCTAGATGAAACACTACAATCAGCATCAGAACAAATGAAAGACTCGGAGGAACACTTACCATCCATATGCGGCCCAATCTTCAAGTTGCTCGATCAGTTTGGGGCCGTGATATGGATCCAACAAAATGGACTCGATCATTGTCATCATCTCTTTGTAGATTTGTCCGTATTCCTTCACAGTGAATTTGGGGAAAGTCTTGCCGGTACCGTTTGTTGAGAAGCCAAGGAGGACACAATTGAACTGCACATGTAATGTAGTCAGTGATCAGTGACTTTATGAATCAACTTTTTAAAAAAATACCGCGGCGGAGACAAGCGCTAAGCATGTTATAGGTAGCTGTTTGCGAAATAGATCTAGCCTTCTCCGGGCTAATCTGTATGATCCAGTGTAGTAGAATATGATGATGGCTTCTCGGAGTGCTGGATTTGTGAAATTATTAGTCTTGCCCTGTTCTCATATGTCAGCGCTGCGAGGGATGAACGAAAAATAAAAATAAAAATGTTTATATCAAATCCATTCCGCAGGAACAGAGAGTCATGACATAGTGTTTTCGCTCTAATTGTGATCCATGCTGGCTGTTCCTGGGTGGGTATCTTGATGGGGGGGGATGAGATCTAACATGATCAGGGTCAAGGAAATAACGACTTTCTTCAACTCAGACCGCCAAGTCGCAAGATTGTTGTAGAGCTATGATAGGAGGTCAGCAGGCTTGTACAACAACAAGGACACACTTACCAGCCTGGCCATGTTAGACTGCTGCGCAGGCCACACACCTATGCTAACATTGAGACCTTGGAACTCAGAAACACACGAAAACTTACCACTTTCTACCTGCTTCCTGTTCTTCTCCCACTCAATCTTGAGGGCCGACAGGACTCCCGTTATCGATTTTGGTAAGTCCCCCGCCAGAGTTGGAAATGGGTTGGTTAATGTGTGAACCGTGCAACACTCTCCCTTCGCTTCCTCCAGGAAGACTTTCCAGCTGGTACTGTACCACCTGAGTTGCGTGGGCCTTGCTTTGGATTGTGATCGAGAAACTTCATGCTGAGTTTCACGTTGAACATTGATCTCAGATTGCTGGCAAAGTGTTTCGAGGTACTTGGGGTCAGGGAGGCGGCACAGACCATTTTTCTTCTGATGTTGCTCGAGGACATCACTATGTGTCCGTTTCAGCTTGGGCCTGGGCTTTTGCTGCGCTGAGGTGAGATTTGCTGCTATGTTGACTTCGTTGCATGAGTATCGAACATTGTTCCTCGGCTGCGCTGAGGCCAGACTAGCCGCCGCATGGCCTTCATCCTCGTCGCGTGAATACTGGAAATCAAATTCGGGCGTCAAAGCATGTGGGTTTGGAGGGGGCTGAGGGGGCTGTTCCTCAGAAAATCCTGGACAGTATATTATCAATCAGTGAGGGAAGTACATGAGTAGAGCATGGAGATCACCCACTGTGTTGACTTCATTGCGTGAGTACTGAACATTGTTCCTCGGCTGCGCTGAGGCCAGACTAGCCACTGCATGGCCTTCATCCTCGTCGCGTGAATACTGGAAATCAAATTTGGGCGTCAAAGCACATGGGTTTGGAGGGGGCTGAGGGGGCCGTTCCTCAGAAAATCCTGGACAGTGTAGTATCAATAAGGGAGGGAAGTACACGAGTAGAACATAGAGATTACCTGGATGGATCGTGTGTCATCCGCGAACTGCTCCCCAGTTGCCAATGTCATCATCTCCATCAGCATCTTCGTCCTCTGCTCCGGTGTCTTCTTCCGCTGAGCTCTCATCACTCCCATCCTCAACGTCCGATGTATCACTCAACACAACAGACTGTGGAAGCCTCGGAAGCGTGGCAGACTGAATAAATGGTGGATTGACATACTGGGTGGTGTTCGAAAATGTTGGCACAGAGCATGTATTTGCGTCAAGTGGTGATGCCCGAGTGTGTAGTGCTGGGTCTATGAGATGCTCCGGAATTATTGCGGGTCCAGCAGGCTGATTGACAGTAGCGTTCAGAAACCTCGGCTCCAGATGCGCACCCGTGACAAGTGATGGTGCTGAGGGGAGTGTGGCTACATACAGATTGTAGGTGGCTGGAATTGCCTTGCTTCCATATGGTACCTGCTCAGACCTGGCAGCTGCGTATGGGTTATTCAACACGAACAAGTTCGGTTGGGCGTCGGGAGGCACAGTTGGTCTCTGGGCTTGGGGAGGCTGCGATGTGTCGTGTCCACGTTGTGAGTCAGATGCCTGTAAAATAGTTAAGATAAATCAACCTAAAGAATAAAGCTCACCTCGGATACATCCATGGAATTTGTGTCAGCTGGGGCATATGGAGGGGGAGCAGTGGCCTAAAAACTAGATTAAGTCTTGAGTAACATCCAATGTGATGTCTTACCTTTCTAGGCTTGCGGCTCTTGTGAGCGTCGGGAGCTTGTGGGTTCCTTGGAATGTCAGTGCCAAGGGATGTAGAGCCTTTCAACAGCCGTTTGCGAGCTGAGGCATCGAAGACTGAATCGAGTTTTTCCAGCTGTGCATTCTGTCCGCCTGTCCCTGCATTTGAACGACCAGAGCGTCTAGGGCCACTGAGTTCACCCGAAGGAGCGGGGTGACTGTCAGTTGAAGGAGTGGGGTGACTCTTTGGAATTCGTGTTTTCTTGACTTGTCCAGCTGGAGGTCCATTATCAAGATCTTGAACCTTTCTCTTGCCCTTAGACTTCTTGGGACTGGCCATTGGTGTGAGGGGATGAGAGAAGACTGGAACATGCGAATTTGTCATCCAGACTCACCGCTATTTCAATCCCTGCTGTCCAGACTTCCGTGATGGAGTTTGAATCATCCAATCCCGTTTTTTGCCTTTGAAACTAAAAATCAGAGCAAGGCAGACAAATTGAGCAATGCACCTCGAGGCGCACATGTAATAATACACACAGGCCGGCTAACACCCTCAAGTTGTCAGTAGAGTCAGCGCGATCGACAAATGTCAGCGGGGATATTAGTATGAAGTAGATAGTTACCTCAGACTACACACACCAATTACATAGCATATGTAGTCATAGCACATAGAACGTTGGCGGTGAAAATGAGTGGTGAATAGAACAAAGCATTAAACCAGTTACCGCCGGCAGCAATCTTAATCTGAATGGACTCCGCTTGGAATAGGATCACATGAAGTTCATATATAACATTGCGATACAGTTCTAGTGTAGTCCAAGGAAATCATGCTACATGCTGCTAGTAAAAGGAATGTGAAAATGAATCGCCAAAGTTGCGCCATACTAGTACAAGGAATTCATGCTAGACACCCTTCACCCGCTTATTGGAAAGATAAGTCCCCTCAGACTCCGAAACAACAAGTCTCTTGCACTTTGTAGCATCGCCATCTTCCCCCAGAGGAAGCTTCAATGCCTGCGAGGAAATATGCCGCTCTGGAGAAAACTCATCTGTCCGGTAATCCAACAGAAAATTGTTCAGAAGGTCCAGCACCTGATCACAGCTAACCGGCTCATCATCATTGCATCTCATAAGCTCCAACCAAGTATCCGCGAGAGTCGTAAGGTCTTTGAAGTAGGGGTCGATTTGATTGAGGAGAGTCGCCTTTCCTGAGCGGTAAAGGACATACTTGGCCCCAACACACTTTGTGGTGTCTGGGTCAATCCACCCCTCCGACATCAACCCTGTTTTGTTCCGCTCCATCCCGAGAGGGCCTGAGTAGTTGAGACAGACCCACAGGAACACCCAAAGAACTGACTCGAGGTCGTCTGCAGAGCCTTGTACTATGGTGGGAAGTTCTTTCGGAGCGGTACTGCATGCTCTCTTGTAAGACTGAGTCGAAGTAGTAGTGGACGAATTGATCATGTTGACCTTGACCAATTGGCTGAGCAGGCTATGTGACATGAACGGGACTGTTCCCGTACCGCTGTGCGAAATAATAATCCCGACAACGGCATATGGATAATAGCTACCAAGAGGCAAGCCTACCAAATACCTATGTGGGTCTTGCTTAGCCTAAGGCTAGTTCGACCCTAAAGGGGTCTGCTGTCTGATATAAGAAAGATAGTTAGTGTCTTTTCGGTCAAAGAAGAGGATAACCCGAAGGTCAAAATGTCGGGTCCTAAGTAAATCGGGTAGTCCGATGCACGGGAAAGTACGGGTCCGATGCGCGGGAACTGCGGACTCAACGGGTGATAATGGTATGGGACGGACAATGAGCGGATATCGTCAGGAACGGATGAGATGAATCAGAATAAAGGAATGGCAGAGGTTCGGACTATAAGGAGCGGATAACCAGGTGTATTGGGCAAGGTGTCAAGGTGTCAAGGTGTCATGGACCAAATGTATTAGGGAACTCCCCTCTACAGAAAGGTAAGTTATTTGTGAGAGTCCCTTGGTCCTTATATAAGTAGCTACATAGAAATCCGGAGTCCTATAGGCGAAGATAGCGGATAGTCCGAAGGTAATATGTAAAAAGACATGAGGTACTGCGGACTATGGGAAGCACATGTAATAGCGCTGTCTACAGTGTCAGTCATGAGAATTAATGACTACTCACCAATGGGGGTGCACGGGAACGGACTGGACATAGGGATAATGGGTGTCCGAAGGGCATTGGATAGTCCGAAGCACGGGAAAGTGCGGGTCCTAAGGTGCGGGGTATCGGGTTATCATCGGGTTGGGTACGGGTGACGTCGGGCATAGCGGGAAATGGATGAAAAGTGCGACGACACTTCTCCTCACGATCAAGATGACGGCAGATTTGTGGATTATAATTGTTGTTGTTACTGGACCGTGCTGGATCTTTGACGGCGGTGATGTGAGCATGTTTTGTTGCATCTGCAGTCCACTGCATGGGGACGCCGGTATTGCAGATACTTGGGACGATGCTCTGCATGAACTCGAGTTTGGGGATATGCCAATTGGTAATGACTTTTTTACCCTCCCCACATTGAATACCAGCAGCAATGATGGCGTCTTTGTTGGCATGGAATTCAGCTAGCGCAGCAGAAATACGCTTAAGACCATCGCTGTCGATGCGGCTAGCTTGGACAAGATATTGGAAATCCATGAGAGCACGTATAGCAGTAAGGACAGCTGGAGGTGCAGCGTCAGCGCTGACCGCAATGATACTGCGTTGGATGTCACGTTGACACCGGCCAGTGACCTGCTTTAACTTCGATATGCCCTCATGGAAATGTCGGAATCCAGTGATGTGAGGTAGGATGGAGAAATGGAAATCAATCTCAGATTCCCCAACAGCATTGATGAGCCATCTCGCGTCGTGATCATAAAACTGCCGGTGGATGTGGTGCAGCATTTCTGGAGTGAGAAAATGCAATGGTTCAGCTAGAATCCAATCACGCCAGAATGGCATAGCCACACCATTCAACCAGAATTTCTGTGCTTCGTGGAAAAGTGCTTCAAGATCAAGGGGGTCAGCACGTGTATGAACGACTTTGAGCTGTGCGAGAGTTGTGGACTTCGTGTGGGGTTCGTGTCGAAAAGGGTCCCCAAACTGTTTAAACATTGCCATGGTCAATGGCAATGTCTTCCCCCCAACAGTGGATAACATCATGGCTTCTGGTGTATCAGTGATATAACTTGCGAGCCCAGTGTAGCAAGGCCGGCTATTACCCACAGGATCTGACATCATGACTCCAACACAAGCAGCTTGCTTGAGCGGTTCAGAAACGATGTCTAGACACTCATGCATGAGACGGTCCTCTAGTACGCCTCGCATGCATTTCTTCTTGTGAATATACTTTGGGACCGGAAGGAGGGCGGTAAGGAGAAAGGAGTCAGATGACATTTTTGCACGAGTCTTCATGGATATATTTGCAAGACTAATCAGGAGAGGGTGAGCGACTCTATCGACGGTCAGAGCGGAAATGTTTGTCTTATCGGAAGACAATATAGTTCCAAGGAGTGTAGCACCACTAGGCAGCATCAACTGAGATCAACCTTAAGCAAGCAAAAACAAAACAAAGACCAATTTGGCATACCTGGATGTTCCATGTGTCGTCACCTGTCGTCCATTCTGAGTATATGCGACACATTCGCTCCGCAGTAGAATAAATCTTTTGAGGAGTGAAATTGAAATGATCTTGAAAGGAAGGATCGTTCAGAATGCTGGCAATGCACTCTACAGGATCCCACCAGTACAGAATCACAGGGGATTTTGTGGGATGAGATGTTTCTATAACTTTGGACATCCATCGTGGACCGCTCGGCAACTGTTCTGCTCGGCCTCACAATTCCTTCGCAGAGCAGAATGACAAGGGAAGGGTCTTGATCTACAGAAAAACAGCAATGTTACTATGGGGGGAGGAGGGGGAGACGAGACAAAGAAATACTAACCATCTCTAGCGACAAGAAGGAGTCAATTTTCCCCATGCTTAAGCCTGAACGCAGCAGCCAAGATGCGACTTCCCAGTCTTTCCATCCACTAAAGGGATAGTATGGGTTATTCACGCGATGCACGCTGTTTTTATCCTCGTCAAACAAGCTGAGAAATGTGTATCCCCCTTCGTATACTTCTGTTGAACCTGGGAATACATCAATGAATTCGCCACTGGAGGCATGTCCTTCTTCATTGACATCAAATGAACCCCCAGCAGTATGATCTAAATACCCTCCAGCGTCAGCGTCATCGTAGTGGGATGTGGATTCGTGATAGTCATTGTGAGTGAAGGACTCGGCTTCTTGATCGACATTGATTGGATCATCTTCTGGAAGACACATTCTCATGCGGATGGTGTCTTCGATCCAGGTGCTGCATCCTGATCTGGGCATCCTGATCTGGGCTGGCTCATGTGGCGAGCAACAGCTTCGTGAGTATCGAATCTGCCTTTGCGGCACGAAGGACATTGAAGCATTGAAAGAGATGGTACCGGCAAATGCCGATTGAACTGAATTGTAGTGTCACATGTCTTTGTTGATATTAAGAAAAACTCATCAACATGTTTCAAGAACATTTCAACACACACAGGAATAACTCCCTATCACTCCAGGGCCTCAAGCGCTCATGCATATCTGAGAATCATGCAGCTCAGAATTTGTGTGCTGAGCTGTACAATATTCTCGAAGCTCTGGATTCATTGGTATGTCAGTGAAGTTCTCACGTCTGAAAGGTTGATGTATGCAGGACTTGCAGACCATCAATGACCCCAACGACTCTGAAGTGCATGTCATAATGGATTTAGCAAGTGCGAAGTCTTCAGAGCAGAGCAGCTTCTTGCAGATTGTATTGTGCAGGAGCATGAGGTTATGGCTAGTTTGTTCAAAATCAGAGCTGCCACATCAGAAAAGAAACTCGGGCTGGATGCTGCTGGCGATGAGCTTCAAGTTGATTGCGTGATTGAAGCATCACCGAGCCGAGTCAACGGTATGTTCAGCCTGACTTTTTTCCTTATCACGCTGGGGCTCACATCTTTTTAGGGTTGAATGCCCGAGTCTATCGCACGTGCAACATCACTATCCAACTCAACTAACTCGAACTCGACATATTGTAGTATCACAATGTTATATACGAACTTCATGTGCACCATGTATTATTAGCCTGAATAGTACCATTTGTTGTCATCATTGGTCCATTGGAGCCTTGTCTGGTCAGCAAAATAAATAAAATAAACATTTGTGTTTCCCATTCAAGCTGATTCAATGTTCTGCAGCATCAAACACTTTGAAACACAACAGGCTAGAATTTGTGTCTAATAGCATTGGTATGTGTACAGAGTACTTAGTAGTAAGAAGAAGAAAAAAATGCTTGGTGTGCCGTGAGTGACTATGTCCTTGTCCAACTGTGTGTGCTGGGTGAGCTGTCACAGCTGTGGGACTCTGTCAGTACTTGCCGGCTGAAGTCTATCTCATCCGTGAAGCGGCTGTGAGTGCTGGGTGAGCTGTCACACTGTGGGGCTCTGTCAACACTTGGCCACTAAAGCCAAAGTCTGTGGGAGAATTGTGGTTTACTGATGTAGCTCTGCCGAGAAAACGACCAGCTCATATCACCACTGTATCCCACATTTTACAAATGGATCACGCACAACTCAGACTATTGCAGGTAGTGTAGGGGGCAGAAGTATTTTGGGGCGAGTTCTGCCAAAAAAACGGCAGAACGGCAAATGGCAGAATGGCAAAAGTTGGCAGAATTGTTTCGAGCGTTTTATCGTGTTCTAAGGTCACGGCAAAAAAATTAGCTAAGCTATTGTGCTACACCCTCTGACGTCAACAGTGTATTGATGTTCCAGCCTGGCTCCATGCCTTGTGACCCACGGGCAACCACGTCAATCTCTTCGACAAACCCTGTGGGTGTGATTCCTTTATCGACCTTCTCCAGCTCATTCCAATCAATGATATCTCCCTTGAAAATATCTGGGACTTTGCCAGTACCTTCTTGCAAGCCTCGCAATTCCAGCATCTAGTTTTCAAACCTGTCAAATTCTTCGAGCAACTCCTCATCCGTAATTGACTCCGGACCTGCGAGAAATTCGTCGTCTGAGTTGTGAGAGGCACCCATGCAAAAGACCTTTGAAGTTCATCTGCCAAGCCTGTGTCGAGTCCGTGCTCTGGCTGAGTGTGCATATGGGCATGTTTTCGA
Source organism: Suillus clintonianus (assembly GCF_016758775.1). Classification (NCBI taxonomy): domain Eukaryota; kingdom Fungi; phylum Basidiomycota; class Agaricomycetes; order Boletales; family Suillaceae; genus Suillus; species Suillus clintonianus. The sequence goes on along the minus strand of NW_024539291.1, from coordinate 145,179 downwards.
CGTGTGGGCTTATGTGATTTATAAACTATATATATCAATAGGAACAGGCACCCTACCATCCTGAAGGGATGGAGCTGCAGGAAAAGTTTTCACAGGGGGTGAACCACCAGGAGAGGGTAAGCACATAGCACCACAGGGACTGATCCTGTTGCCCTATGCTCCTGATATATTGTGTATACTATTGAAGGGATGTTGGGGATCATATTTCCAAGTCTATATACCTAAAGCTCAAAATTTCCGTAGCTATTTTCTATTTTATGCTAGTACAGCACAGTACATGATGTAGGACACTCTAGGGGGTAAGGTGAGGGCTGGGATAGGTACATATATATTTATAAACATATTATAAACACTCTAGAGTACCCCAGTACCAGAGGGGCAAAAATGCAAAACAGTTTTTGATATGTTTTCTATTGGGTCACACTCACAGAGGCTCTGTAGCAGGTATTGGTACAAAAATAAAGAGAAAAGCGGTTTATTATGTTCTCAGTCTATAATGTCATAATGATACATCAAATATATGATCATTGTCATAGAATTGTGATACATAATCATGGGGAGTTGTCAGCGCATTGAGGTTGTAAGGGTGATACATCACTCAAGGCACAGCAACTGTAGACCTCTGCGAGCTGATATATCAGTCAACCAGAACCTTTTTGAGGGTGATACATCACTCAAGGCACAGCAGCTGTAGACCTCTGCGAGCTGATATATCAGTCAACCAGAACCTTTTTGGTAGGCTACCAGCTATAAAATTTGACTCTGAGTGATGTATCAGTGGCCCGGGACTCATGATCTTTGTACCGGTTGCTTCTGCCTACTGTAGCCGATTTTGACTTGCTTCTTGCTTCCGACTGCTGCCGATGCATTTGTGCCTTGGAGATACGGTTACAGAATAGTCCAGAACTCACTGAGCCGTTTTGGATGCCACATGGCATTTTTTCCTTGAGTGACATCACCACTCGAGGAAAAAGTGCCATGTGGCTTGTATCATGTGATGAGCTGCCAATGGGACTCGAATATTAAAGCGTGAAATATGTGTTCCTCTGAGATCTGAGATCTGAGACATGTCATGTGATCGATGATATTAATATTGTGTCAATATAGATAGATGACTGGGAGTGCCAACACCAACAAGCACTAACTTGAACATCGTTGCGCATGCGTATACCAGCCTTAGCTTATAATACATTCAAAATTTGATGTATCAGTAGCAGTAAGATGACAGTGGGTCTTGTGATGTATCACACTATGGGAAGAATTCACAAGTAAAGATTGACGAAGCTTACTGGTGCCATTGTGATATAGTGATATATCACACTGTGGGACAAATTCACAAGTTTGCGAAGGTGTAAATGATACGACCAAAAAACTTCATATTGTAAGGAAAACCACAAGAGCGTGCATGACAAGAACAGGGTAATCTACACTTATCCAACAGTCTTCTTCTGGTTCCTGATGATTATGTCAGTGGGTATAAGTTATCGTCAAGTGAGTCCCAAATACTCACTCTTGAGCGGCAGATTTCTTCTGAGCAGTTTTATCCTGGCCGATTGAGTTTGCGATCTCATTTCGTCTGGACCCTGTGCGGACACGTTTGGGACGACTGTCAACTGGGGACTCTGCAAGTGGTTCCGCACTTTGCTTATCCTCCTGGTGTTTGCGCTTCTGCAAACGATGACAAACATCAGTGACACTTACCTCCGAGAATCCTGCAGGCTTATCAATGGGAGGTGCTGCAGAAGGCACTTCTTCTTGCCCTGGAGGAGACAAGCTGGGTGCAGCCTGAGGATCGATGACTGAATCAAGGCTAGTGTTACCCTGAGTTGGCTGCATTGTAGCCATGGCGCTAGATGCGGGAAGCGGACACTGGTCGTGACTTGGAGGGCAAGAAGCTTGTGGAAATGTAAAGTCTCCTTGCCCTGACAGCCAAGGAGGATTGGAGGAGGGCAGAGACAAATTGGAAGGGCCAGCATGCCCCTGCGAAGGTGTTCCCATAGGAGGCGGTGAAGGCCAGCTGAAGTCGTATGGATCTTCAGTGTTAACCTCCGAGAACGGTAATGTCGGAGAAGGAGGTGGTGGTGAGGACAAAGGAAGTAGAGAAAGTGAGTGGCCTGCATGATCTGGCATGGGCAAACCTAGCTCTGGCAGGCTATGTCCCATGGTGGCAAGATAGTTTTCTGCCAAGCGCTCAAGCTCCTCTGACTCATCCAGCGGTGGGGCTAGTGCGGATGCAAGTGTATCGGCCTTGTCGTGGGATAATACATCATCAGGTGCTGAAGCCATAGTTGGTGGCAGCGCTTCATTCATGCCTTGGCCCTCTACTAATGCCTTTGCTGCAGCAGTAGCTGAGAGTACATTTAGTATAAATTTGGTGCGTGAATTCAGTTTACACTCACGAAATACTTGATTGATAAATTCTAGCCAGGGTTTCATGACCCCACTGTTAAAGTTAGGGAATGCATCTGAGAAGAGGTTTCCCATCTCCGTGCGACCAATATGAAAGCTACTAACATCGATCTTCCCTCCCAACACAGGAGTAGGCCCACCCATAAGGACGGAGAAAGACCACCCTGTGAGGCGTTGAAGTTCTTGGAAAAATTCTGTGAGGATATCAACTAGTTGATCGATGGTTCTGTTACGAAGGTAAGTGCGGACACACACACAAAATATGAACCTACTTCTGATGATCGATCTCTGCATCTCTTGTTCCCAACGCTTGGGTTTTCTTTTCAGCCATCTGCTTGATATATGCTGCAACCTCGTCTTTGACCTCATCGGTCTCCTTTTCATACATCTCCTTCGTAATCCGCTTGACTACCGTGACCCTTTTCACCTCACACTTCTTCTGCGACACATCATTACCTTCAACATCTTTGCCGTACTCATTCTCCCCGTCATTGGGCTGCAAGTCCCCGCACTTAGCCCGCTTGAGCATTTGCATCTCTGCGTCCACAACTGGCTTTATGCAGGAAGCATAGTAAAGCTTGGAGTAAGCTTCGTAAACACTCAATGACCGCATCCCCTTGGTCTGACGAGCTGCAAGAATACTTGCTGCCGCATCTATTCCCACTTTCTCCCTGTGATTTTTGGCTTTTCTGGAAGCCTTTGATGTTCCCCAGTCGTTCCGAAGCTTATTAACAAGTTTCTGATGCCAAGACATGTTAACAATTGAGAAAAGCAGTGAGTAATATTATACATACGTCTTTCCGTAATTGGTACGCGTCCTTGACAATATCCTTTTGTTCTATGTCCAGATCTTGGTCTAGTGGGATGTCGGGGAACACGACAAGGCGCTCGGGGTATTTTTCATTCCAGGCCTCAAAGAAAGGTGGCCAGAAGGTACTGTAATCCTTGGTTGCTTGGCATACTTGATATCGGCTATAGAATGTGTTGACAAACTCCTGCGCCTCTTGTGATGTCCAAGGCCGAGGAGCCATCTATGTTAAAAATATGGGTGCGCATTCTCGTTCTATTTCACTATGTCACGTACTTTATTTCTAGGATAGTTGAGCTTTTGTAGTGGAGAAATGAAACGATGTTTAGTGGGCTATTCACGTTAGACTGTTTCAATGTCTGGGATGTCTGATATCGATGGGGGGGAAGAAACAATTTTTGGCGGGCTATTCACATTAGATCGTTTCAATGTCTGGGACGCCTGACACAGGCAAACTTATTGAAGAACAACTCTCATTAATTTGGAGATCCAAGGCTCCAGCATACACGAGCCTGATGTATCACCGGCCTGATGTATCACACTTGATTTGCATGCTTCTGGCCTGAACGTGAGTACTGGCTGGCATGACAATATTCAAATGACTTCGGGCGGTAGTGGTGAATCCCTGTCTCCGCAGTACCTATTTTCACAAAAGAGCGCGGACTATGGAGATAATGATAACACGGCCTCTATCAAATCAAAGCATCAACTTGAAACATTAGTTCCCGCTCGTCATATGTGGCCTGTAATTGAGTGATATCTGAGAGAATGTAGAGAAAAATTTCCTCCAATGCACTCAGAAGGTAGCGCACATCCTTGCTCACAGATTGGACGTGTAGGAGCTTTGGTCCAACACCATAGCGCTGCAGGACCCCATCCTCCTCAGTATGCACAGTTTTCTCCAACTTCAGAGCAGCGTCAATGGCCGAACGGATATCTTCGACGTCGAGAGTATTGCTAGTCTGGCCTAATAAAGATTTGCAGATCGTGTCAAGGTATTCTCGCAGTGAAATTCCATGGCCACCAAGGAGCCTCGTTAAGCGACTCTTGATGTCCAGTGGTTTATAACTACAGATGAAAGCTAGTACCAAGGTCTGACACTTGGAAGGAATACATACCAGTTGTCCATCTTGTTCTTGGTAAGTTGCCGTGAGGATGCCACAGGCAGCTTCACAGGTGCAGGTGGCTTGGCAGTTTCTTTGATGGGGCAGCGGGTGCTTTCGCTGTCAACATCGTTTACAATGATGCGTGAGCTGGTTAATGATATTGAAGTCACAGTTGTGAATACGGTGGTGAGAGTGAAACTTACTTGGATTTACGATGAAGATAGCGTTCCTTGTTCTTGAGGAGGACATCTTTGCGGTTTCTTGAGACACAGTTGTGGTGAATTTAAAAACATATACATCTTCCAGTATCAGTGTCTAAACATACCTTTCATAATAACTGTGTCTATATCTGCGAGCTGCCTCTGCCTGTTCCTCAGGAGTGTGATACAAACGTCGTCGTGCCATGAAAGTTGTATTCACTGGCAGGGAGAAACGTGAACTTGGTCGACTGACTAACATATTAATTGTGCTAGTAATCACTAATCAGGTCACACTTCAGTTAATGCGAGATTTATGATCATGATTGCTCGTTTGCGACACTCGTACTCATGCAATAGTGTAACTACTCTTCACATAGATGGTTAGGACGTCAGTAAGCTTCATACTAGTGAGATGAACATGAATGCCAAGCTACAATATGTTCTGTAATTCATTTGATGGACATTCATGCGAGATTTTGGCTTCAGTACATTTCAATTATAACACAGTGCCTACAGTGCGAATCCGTCTGAAGCTACGTATAAATGCATCTAAATTCTACAAGAACCTATACCATCTTTTCCTTTCCTCACCAGGTGCGCAAATAACTGTTTCACCATAAACACCTTCACTAACACTGTACAGCACGAGGATCAACATGGAAGCTAATCAGACCAAGGATGAGTTCCTACGGTCTAAAATTCCTGCGTTCAGGAGGCATCGGCCCTGGGCCAGTCAAACTGACCTTTTAATTGATGAAATAGTTGAGGAGTTGGATGAGAGATGGCCGCTGTGGGAGGGAGTGTTGCCACCTGACTTTGATATTGAAAGAGACACACCTATAACGGTCTTGCAAGCAACACAACTCCGCCGTGCAATGGAAAAATGTCGTGTTGTGAGTACTCTGGACTTCATCTGCTAATATGTACTGACCTGAATGGTAGCAAATTAAATGTTTTTTACTTTGGGAGACACGCTGGTTGCTAAGGCGTGAGTTTCGAGAGAGTGGTGTGAGGCCCAGAGATTATTTCACCTACTGGGGGGCAGGGCACGCGTCAGACTGGGCCTACTGGGGGGTCAGACAGTGATATTGAGTACCTGACTTACAGATTAGTATCGAAGTTTGGTGAATCCTGTTAGAGTCTGCAGCAGCACACTGAGCGGATCCCAATTGTAAGATATTTTGAGAGTCACAGACGTTAAACTAGTCCTCTCAAACTTTCCTAAAACGGACATTAGTCAGAGTCAAATTTCAAACTTTGACTTTGTTCTGGATCATAATCAGTTCCTTTGCTTTTCGATCGTGATCAGTTCATTTGCTCCTCGATCTATAGGCAACCGTCACACCCAGGTCTCAGGTGCATATGATGGGGGGCCGCCGTTCCAAAAAGCCTAAACTCGTTCCCTACGTTGATTCAGAGGATGCTGTTGTTGAATATCAGCGACACAGAGTATATGGAATTCAAGACAACAATATTGTCCTTCAAGCTACACAATTTATTTCCTCCTCCCAAACCCTGCTGCTGGACCCACCCTTGCCTGCGGATTCGGACACACCAGCCTTTGACTCGTGGAATGAACTCCCTGTGAGCGGACCTGACCTTGAGAATACTCCACAGGAAGTTCCGACTATCAAGCGCCATCGGCCCATAGGTGTGAGTTTTGGACTTCTGATGATCTTTCAAAGAACCATGGTCTTATGCAGTGTGAACAGGATCATCCTCTTAAATCGTGGCTTTTAGAGCAGGCTAAGTATCTGGAAGAAATGATCTGTCTGGAAGGCCGCGGATATGATATGCAGCATGCTAAGTGTCATTGCAATGGCGAGGGGGAGCCAATTTACCGGTGCAGAGATTGCTTTGGAACTGAGATGATGTGTCAAGATTGTATCGTCGGATGTCATGCAAGCCATCCTTTGCACAGAATAGATGTAAGTTTAGTATCGAAGTATCTTCACATGACTGACTTTGGGCTAGGAATGGGACAAGAAGTTTTTCCGGTGCACCTCACTGAAATGCCTTGGCTTGCGTGTGCAGCTCGGGCATAGTCCAGGGGAATGGTGCCTCAATGCCAAATCTGCCAGCGATGATGGCTTTGTAGTCGTTGATGTGCATGGGATTCATGAAATTGGATTGGATTATTGTGGGTGCGAAAGGGTGCAGATTCACTATATTCAGTTGCTACGCGCACGTTGGTTTCCAGCTACGTCTTCTGAGCCTCAGACGGCAGCAAGCTTCGCTCTTCTGGAGATGTTCCATCTGCTGTCTTTTGAATCAAAAGTTTCAGCATACGAGTTCTATCATAGTCTGGCCCGACGCTCTGACAACACCGGAATGACTCCGATCAAGGTACGTGCATGCTTGTCAATGCTGATTATTTACTAACACTCCAACAGGACCGCTATTCTGCTTTTTTAAGAATGATACGAGAGTGGCGCAATCTGAAGGCTTTCAAACGGGCGGGAAAAGGTCATGATCCTGATGGCCTGGGCTCTATACGTGAGGGGGAATGTGTAGTAGTGTGTCCTGCATGCCCCCATCCGGGCAAGAACCTGCCAGAAGGCTGGGAGAAGGCACCAACCAATACAAGGTCAGCTTACATATGATTCAGGAACGAGCCGCCTCCACTAACCAACTCACCAAGATGGCTGCATGCCCTTTTTCTTGCAATAGACGCGAACTTCCGTCTCAAACGGAAAGTGGTATCAAGTGACGACTGTGACCCTAGCTTGAATGCTGGGTCAGCGTATTTTGTTGAAGAATGTGAATACAAGACATACCTGGCGGAACGCATCACTGTGCCACAAGAGGTTGATCTCTTTTGCTGTTTGATTCCCATGTGACTCAATGAGTTTTGGATAGCGGAGTACATGCGTTAGCCACAATGCTGTTAACATGGCCGATACGAAGTCAGCAAGAGGTCTCGCAGCCACAGGTGTAGGAATAGTTGACTGTGCACGGCACGAGATGAAGCTCGCTCACGGTGTTGGTGATCTTCAAAAGGGGGAGAAGTAAGTGTCATCTAGCACCGTTCTCACACCTCTGACCCTGCCGCCAGGTACGTGAACATGGACTACTTAGTTTTCTCCGTGATCGCCGGCAGCAACGTACTCGACTTCAACCTGTCTTACGATATCGTGTGCCAATGGCACAAGAAGATCTGGAATCGTTTGGACACCATGCCTCTCAATCTATGGTTTGATCGGGAGAAGAAACACTTGCGATTTTTTGTCCCAAAATTTCATCTCAATGCTCATGTCCCCGCTTGTCAGACAAAATTTTCATTTAATTATTCAAAGGGTGTGGGGCGCACAGACGGAGAAGCGCCAGAGAGAGGTTGGGCCAATATCAACCGGGTAGCTACAAGCACCAGAGAAATGGGTCCAGGCTCGCGTCGTGATACATTAGACGACAATTTTAGTGACTGGAATTGGAAGAAAGTCACGATGCTTGGTAAGTCAGTTTTGACTTCTGCTACTCGAAGCTCATTGACTAATACTACATCAGGTCGCACTCTCCTACGTAAACTGAAGGATGCGGTGATCTGCGCCAAGTCCCATGGTGAAGAACTCGTGGATCTTGAGCGCGCCATCGATGAGGTTAACCTTGCCACCTGGAAATCAGAAGTGGAGTCTTGGGAAGAGGACAGTTCACAGCCTAATCCATTCGAAAGCCGTGTTGCACATAAGTGTCACATTTGGAATGTTTTGCATCCACGTCCTGATTTAATTCAAGCAATGACACAGACTGTGGTCCGACTACAACTTGCTGAGAACGAGGCTCGTGATTTAGAGGCTGGTATCAACACTTCCTTGCACAATGAAATATCACCATTTCGGCTCATCTCCTCTGGATTAGACTTAGAAGATCAACAGTGCGGTAATTTATTGATTACAGCCTCGTCTGCTTTGCTCACCACTCCTTTAGGCGTCATTTTCGTGCAGATGCTGCTGCTCTCGGGGTTCATGCCACAGAAACCCAAAGAACCAACTTGTGCATGCGAGGCAACGCACTTCGGCGCAAGATCGAGGCATGGACAGTGGTCCAGGCCCTTTATATTCCTGCTGTTGTCTCACTCCGTGCAGGAGATCTATCAGCCCCAGTTGCAGGCACTGACAAACCTGACAATCTCACTCTCTGGTTGCCTTCCACATTGCCGCCTGCATACCAATGTGACCATGTCCTTCGCATGCTGGAATGGGATCTGAGATTTTCTCAGGCGAAAGATGCTTTGAATGAAGTACGCCAGACTATACGACTCTCCTCCCACCTCAAGTCATTCAAGCGCATTCATATACGTGGCCAACGAGCATCAACACGTGCTCGTGGCATGTTGGATCTCATGGAAACCAAGAAGATGGCAAGCAAACTCAAGTATGATGATGCACGCTCAGCGCTCCTCACTCTCGGGCCATTGCTCGGCAAGGTGGCTTGGGAGGAGAGTTTACATGTATTACATGTCATGGACATGCGCCCATTGGGTGATATCGCTGCCGGTCAGTCAGAAGGCACACGAGATATCTCGTGGATCTGGAAAACACCAGGTGCCTTGCACAACGGCGATGCTGGCCTGCAAGACTGTATGTCAATATCTTGCATTGTTTTCTCCGACTCACACTGTCATTCAGGCCTGCGCATCGAATGGTGCAAAGCGCGAGCACGTGCAGAACGCTGGTCAGAAGAGGTCTTGTTGCTTCTCGAAGAAATGCGCAGAGTGGTCGAGTTTTTCTGGTGGCAGTCGCGCTGGTGGAAAGAACGAGGAGCTGTTGTTTCTGGTCCTGCCTTCTATCAGGAGGGAGCTCTCGCCTATGCAGAACGACAAGCGTGCCTACGGTTAGCGATGGCTAACCACTGCCAACGACTTTGGATTGATGTTCCAAAAATAGTAGCATCTCAACTTCTTCCAGGCGACAATGACGACAATGACGACGACAACTCGGACGTACCTACTGATGTATATATTGAGGGCCCACCACCCGATGAAATCGAGAATTGATGGTATTATGTTCTAACCTACTTCTGGCCTTCTCAAAGATCGATTCAAAAGCAGGTAAGCCGGCGGCACTTCAAGGTACAACGCACTCGAGGGAAATGTATCACTTTGGGAGCTGGACCATGGCATACAGGTCCTGCATAATGTATCACCACGGGACTGATGTATTATTGCAGTGGTGGTGCTATATACCCAAGACTGACAGATTTTCGGGACTGATGTATTACTGCAGTGGTGGTGCTATATACCCAAGACTGACAAATTTTCGTGTTTATGTATCAGTATTCATGTGACAGTATCATATTTACAGCTCTTTGCATAAAGGATGGCAGTGGCGTGAAAATTTTGTTCAATTAGGAAGTGTTGGACTTAGTGAAAATTATGCTTGTGTAGCCTAAGGACACACTGTACATGTATCAACGTCGTACTACCATTAGTACCATCTTCACAATGTCGCGATGTCACACTTGCAGCAATCTGACTCCATGAAGGGAACCTTCTAAGCCTTCACGACATCCTTGATTGCTGTGGATTCTCCGAATGCACGCGGTTTCGGATCTTTAGTGTCATGAACTGGCAGCCTAGCGTACAACTACTGATGCTGAGCTACAAGAAAATAAATTGCATTGCCAATGAACGCAATGAGACTCTCCGTGCCAGGTTCATGGCACGCATCACGCATCTGAGTCATAGGCTCAATCTGTTCGTGATCTTCTGAGTCCCCTTGCTCCAAAAGTTTGTTGATTTGAGTATTGTCCTCATCGGAGCCATTGGAATAAAGGTCACTGTTCTAGCAGGCTTGTGTCTTTTGGAAGGATAAATAATTATGAACGGCACATGCTGATACCATCTCGTGAGTGTACGACGAACAAAATTCACTAAGTCTAACATTTCCTAATTGAATGAAATTTTCACGCCACTGCCATCCTTTATGCAAAGAGCTGTAATACATCAGAATGACAGTATGTGGAGATGTTCTATGGTATGTATATAACATATACTACTACTTAACTAGAGGCTGTATCTAATTGTGGTTTGGTGGGGAGCCAGGGATTGATGGGGAGGGTGTGGGAAAGGTTGATATTTGGGAGAATACCTAAAATGGGCTATGTTTTGGGAGTTGTGGAGAAGTTCCCACAGTAGGTACCTGAAAATGCGAACATGTGGTCTATAGCCTAGGTGTACTACTTTAGCATGAACTGATGCATCACTGAACATGCTAATGAGCATAGTTAATGCAATACTCATGTCTTGTAGTAAGCAGACTTAATGCATTATACTTACAGGGACTGGTGACTGTCGCGGAAATTGATCGGGAGGGACAAACGAGAGGATGACTTGGTACAGCTTTACTTGCCGGGACATCAAGAACTGGGAGTGTAGCAGGAATTATCAGTCATACTCGACTACGGTACAAAGGGCAGTTGAAGCCCAGAGCCCCCCAAAATACAAACAAACAATTCAATCTCGTGTTCTTCTACCTCCTCCCCACATAAGGCTCTACTCATCTTTCTTAGGTGCTACGGGCACTTCAACGAAATCTGCTTCCCCGAAGATATCCTTGATGCGAGGGTCAGCTACCACCTTCTCATAGTATGCGAAGACTTTTGAGTAGAGTGCTCGTTCAGCGGCACCGAGGGTAATCCGAGCAGCGCGTTGGAGCACACCAGCTAAAACGATATCCGCCAGAGTAATCTCGTCACAGACGATGAACTCGTGGAGGTCGATGTGTTGTTCGAGGAACTTGATTGAACGCTCTTGACGTTCGAATACAGACTTGTGAATCTGTAATGAAAGTGCCGGTGTGAGCCATTGACTCGGAGTTAATCTGTATACGAAAAGAACAACTGACGCTTTCACTATAGGCTTTCTCTGGGGCAAAACGATCCACCAACATCCATATTAAGTTGGTGAATGCGTTGATCTCGTGTTCCGCAAAGTGGATCCATTGGTCGACTAGCGCAGCATCTTTGATGCTTCTGCCAAGAAGACCAGACTCAGGGGCTAGAGATGCAACTAATCATGCAACGGTGCATAGTAAGAATTGCATAATAGGCTGTGAAGCACAACGTGCTGACCATAACGTGCAATTGAGGCACCTTCTACAAGAGTGAATCCATCCTTGTCCTCGAAGGCAGGGACTTTGGCAAAGGGGAATTTATCGATAAATTCAGGTGACTTGTTGGTGACACCGAACTCGAAAGGTGGGAGATCTACTTCGAGGCCTGCGATAGCAGCGGCGCTTAATATCTGTATTGTGTCTGGTCAGGAATGGAACTGTGTACAAAATTTGAATGGAACTTGCGTATTTAGTTTGGCGTTGACGAGGAAAACCCCAGAGAGAGCCAATTGGGGCCATTTGTATTGATAAAGGGACTTTGAGATGTTCTAAGAGGGATAGAGAGGGCTTATGAGTGTCATTTCGTCCAATAGCCCCTTATTTATACCAGCTTCAACGTACGTCAAGAGACACACCGCGACCGAATCGCTACCGAATCGTGATCTGTCGTGACTCACCCACTGTTCCGTAAGTGGAGCTCGAGTTTCAACACGACACGCGCGATCTTCGAAAATCAATAGCTTACACCATGAACTTTGGTCGCAGGTGTATTCCATGGCCAGTAGTATGTGTATTCCAGAGAGGTGAACCCAGGTGAACATCGCAGATCGGGACCGCCTTCGGATGCATCAATAACTTTGACAGCTAGCTGTAAGCCTGGATAACCAGAGCGCCCATGTATTTTGTTTGGTAATTAGTACAATCAGCTATCGACAAAGGTAGCACATACGTAGCTCTACCGAGAAAACGGCCAGCTCATATCACCACTCCTTCACCTCTTCTTACAGTCCCAAACAAAGTCTATCACCCATTCCTCGAACCACTCTCTCTCCTTGCGCAACAGACCTGGCCCCCGTGCACACGAGGCACCATAATCTGACGGATCCCTTTGGGCCCCACACCATCCGACTCCGCGTCGTTCTTCCCCAGGTTCTGATGCCCTGCAGCCTCCCTCCGACTGCTCATCATCGATTTCAGCATTTTGAAGGGGAACTTCATGACGAAATCAGTCTTGGCCACGAACTTGAGTGTGGTGACCCGTGGCCACAGAGAACAACTAGAGTCCTTGAAAGGTGCTCCCAGGAACACCAGGGCGGCCTTCATGCAAAGCGAGTCGCCGTTTGTAACTATCACCATATCACCGTCCCAAGGGGTCAGAGGCGCTGTTTCCAAACTGTCGCCGAAGCCCCCAATAAACTCCAGCGTATTCGAGGGTGATAATGCTTTGGCTCGCGAACCCTCCACAACGTTGCAGCTGCAAAGAACAATAGTCTTGCAATCATCATCAGCCATATCCAAAATTGTCATGCACCCGCGTACAACTGCTTTCTCCGCCCCAAATGTTGAGGCCTTCGTGTTTCATCATAGAGATGGTCTGGGAAGGAAATTGCAGGCCACCGATAACGAGGTAAAATATTCTTCGTGGGACCGCATTCGTCGCTTTGGGGATATCGTCTGCTAAATGCCCAGGTCCATTGCACGGAAGTTCATCTCCGAATGATAGCGTCACGGATTCGACGTATGTCAAGGTGTCCTTCTGCCACCGGTGATTGAGACTGTGAGCTGCTCCATGATCAATATCAGATGACCGTCCGTCAGTTGAAGCTGCGAGGTCGACGTCCGATGGCTGCTCTTATAAGGCATCAGGCATAGAATACGAGTCCAGAGCACAGGCGCAGCAGTGTAGCGGGGCGATCTGGCGCAGGTCCTCCATGGAGTGTCGTGGATCCCGGCTCAGTGGCTAAAGTCCTGGCTTGTGGGTAGTCGCTAGTCCGTCCTCGATAGACACTGGCAAAGCCGTCGCTTCCTGCTATAGAGGTTTGGCCTTAGGTTTCCCTTGCAGTCCGTGCCGGTCCGGCGGACACGATATAACGTTGTCTCCATACTGATGCCATGGCGTGAGGGAACGGTAGGCCTGCTATAACCTGGTGTTTGGCCTCAGCAGTTGTCATCATGCCATCTTTGATGATGTCTTCCAGCGCAAATTTGGGGATGCTGCGTACTGTCTCTGCTGGGAGTCATTCGAGAGGGCGTGTTCGCTTTTTCGTGGCATTTTTACTACTAGTTCTCGACCAATCAGATGGAGACAAGAGTCAAACACAGTGAACGTACCTCGTTCAAGTTGTAGACTTTCCGAACTGGGGGGGCCGAATAAAATAGAAATCAGTGTGTGCCCGGAATAACGATTGTAAAGGAATCAAATTATTACCGTGTACTACCGTAACAGTAGTACAAGTTAAAGCAAAATGTTCCTTGCCTAGTAAATATAGGTGTTTGAAAGACGTCCGAGTCGTCCGAGTAGCTCCTGAGTAGTATGTAATGTGCCAGAAAACTGATTAGCCAATTACATAAAATCGTTCATCATTTGCACACGTGACACGGTGAGTTGAACTTACGCGACTGAGCGTGTCAAGCTTGTCAAGTACAACATCCAAACCACATGTTTCATTGCTCTATCAACTTAAGCCGCAGATTATCAATAGTAATAATCATGCAACCCAAATAACCGCTGGAGTCAAGTTTATCCCAGAGTTACTGTCCACAGGAACCGGCTTCGACGACCTTTGCGTCTGTCGCGGAATACTTTTAGGCATAACATTTTGTTCCTAGTATCCTCTCGAGCCACACACGGTTCACTTCGCAACAGCCCTGCCATCTCACATTTCAGCGTCGCAGTGCAATCTAGAGGTGTCGGGTACTGCTACGATAGGTTGGGATACAGCTTTACTCAGCTTTACTCAGCTTCCCTCTTGCATGACATAGGAGCTGATGGACTTATCGCTGTGCAGAACACTGCGGGCTTTCTACAGTCACAATCTAAGAACCGCTTCTTCTAACTCCAGCACAGGCTGACCATGTACAGATCTGGCACGATAATCACCCGCATCAATCGGTGATTGTTATGCCACTGCTGGGCTTGGGAGTTTGTTCGGCGAATCTTCTTCGGTTTGGATAGCGGCGGGCTGCAACGTCTGTGGTGATTGCAACTATAATATCAATGGGTGCGAGATTTCGAGGCCTCCGGCTTTTCGGAGCCTTACGTAGCTGAGACTTCAGCGTATGGGTATGGAAGGTCAGTGTAGTTGGAGATCGCCGCTGCGATATGAGCTATATCAGCAAGGCGGGAGGGGTGCTGCTGATTTTAAACTCAAATGTCCCAGCTAACCACCGTGTTTAGCTATGCGTTGTTCTAGCTGTGGCGACATTTGGGCACCATTAAATCCTTTGCTTCAAGGGTACGATGGTATCAAGCACCGCCTTCTCAGGTATGGAGGCAGGGGTGCAAGGTTTTGGTATGGTCTGCATTCGCAACCATTGCTGGGAAGTCTCTCTTGTTTCTGATACCAGAATTGATTGTTATCGACCCAGAAACTAAACGAAGCCTAGTGCAAGCAAGGGTTGATCCTCCGACGCAGTCGGCGTTTCAAGAGTGGATTCTTCTTCTGATCCTTTTCATGCAGCCTGATCTTGACTTGACGGTCATAAATGACATGTCTCTGATTAGTACACGAAATACTAGCTAACGTCGTATACATTCATTGGAAAATTACCCTGATCTTGCCCCTTGAAGCAGATTGACACAGCAAGGTAACGTTAACTATTATGAGGTACTATATGAAGTGTATTGAAGCTTGAAGGGTTAGGAAGACCGGATGTGATGAGAATCCAGAAGATTCATACTGAGTAGTACCTCTCACAGTGATGGATTATGCGGTGATGAGATGCGGATGAGGCGCCCACAGCTGATCATCATGACTGTTTTCCTTCTGCGACTAGTCCCAAAATCTCGCCTCCGAGTCTGTTCGGCGAACTTCGGCGAACTTTGTGCCGGCAGAACTGACCAAGCAATACTATCTCCTAGGCCTTAGGCCCTTAGTGCAGTCGTATCCCCTAGGGATAGTAATCCTCAGTCATTTCAGGCGTATCGTCCTCGTCTCTCTTCAAAGTTCGGCCCGCGAAGCACCGTGACAGTGGCGATGTCGTAACGAAATTCATACTCGCCTTCTTGATTCAGTTCATTATTCGGCACGTGCACTGCTTCAAGCTCATCTTCTCCACAACGCCTTCAAGTGACTAGCGCTGGCCTGCATATTTTTACGATACGAACGCTTGTTTGAGTCACATCTCAGCACCGATAGAAATATGCAAGACCTCCGAGTACTGGCAATGCGTTCCACAAGTACCAAGACATTAATACCAAGAATTTTTCAAACCCTTGTGGCCCACACAGGTACAAATCGGACCCTCGTCATTACACCTAACCAACCTCAGGCAAGCCAGTTCCCTGCAATTCGCACACATTTATTATCTTTATGTATTCAGATTCCTTACACAAGTCCGCTCTTAAACAATTGTCCAATCCAGCATCTCCTCGGGTTCTTGTCTCAACACTGATCAAGCAATGCCTTGGCCTCACCTGACGCGAGCCACTATACCCGGACAAGTAGGAATCCCCATTCCGTCCCTTTCTATCAACGGCAGCTCTGTGCCCCCATTCCAAATGCATACAATTGTATTTGTGAGTTTGGTCAATGTATTCAGAAAAGAACTTCAATGCAACTTGAGTCTAAAGTGTTGGACAAATCTATCGGAGATCGGGAAGACACGGGTGTGCATTTGTTCACGCGGCAGTGTCGAACCTTGATATCATACAACTATCTGCACCCCAGGAGTTCAATACGAAGAAAACACGCCGAAAGATGTACACAGTACATTGCTCAGATGTCTCTCCATCGTCGCAATACACCAATATCTCACAGTCTTCTTTCACCTGTTAAGTAGCAGCTGATCATTTATTCCCTTCTCTTTCACCGAAATGCTGTATGTTTACGTGACTGGTGACAGGTGCCAGCGTCATATAACATGGCAATTTTGCCCGGGATCGCGGTAACTTAAGAGCGGTAAACCCATACATCTAGATGGGGCCAATTCATCCGAATAACCTTAGATCTAAGAGGCTATTTCGCCTCCACATCCTGGCAATTTTGTGCCATGGCATTGCTATGTGCGGTCTGCACTGATTGCTGCTTCTGTTGTGTGCGGGTGGGCACCATACTGAGGCCTTCGAACAAGAATTATCATTGTGCTCTTAGACTCGACTTTACGCTCCAAAGCTCGGACCTGTGCCATAACACAACGCAAAATGTCAATGTCGATGGGCTCAAGTACGGCAGAAGTAACTAATCTGTGTCGCCCTTCGGAACCGGGGACAGGTTTGCCCGGAATTTTCTGTTGGAATTATTATTCACTACAGCTGTGTGACTAGCTAGGCTAGGATCGCCGTTTCACGCAAAGGTATGTGCTCATACTCGGCACATGACAGCATCGCAATTTCCGGAGAGCGTAAGATCACCTTGTAAGTGGCCCCATCGGACGTATAAAAGCAAACGCGATATTGGATGAGAGACTGCAAGCTTCCGCTGACATCGTCTGTCTAAGCTTCCGCTGACACCGTCTGTCCAAGCTGTGACTTATGTCTGGTCCAACCGTTGCCAACGCGCCTTCTGTGTCCAAACCACAAATGCTGCGCCAAAACTCTGATGTCGAGTCGTCCACAGACGAAAAGAGTACAATCGACATAGAACATGTCCCAGTTAACGATGACCCCCGTCAGTGGAGTCGTGCCAGAAAAGTGCGTGTATCACACCATGTGCTCTGTGGCTAACCTAACACTGTACCACCCGTAGACGACAACTTTGTGCATTGTGTCGCTGGCTACAATGATGTCTGCATTAGCTTCTAACATCCAAAATCGTTCGTCGCATGTCTTTTCCTAATGAATGATTTGAAATTGATATCTTCTCGCAGCCTCGAACTCTCTGATAGAGGAAGATCTGCATGCGACAAGCAGCCAGATTAGCTGGACATTGGCAGCGTTCCTAGTCGTACAAGGGAATTTTCCTCTTATATGGAGTGCCGCAAGTGAGATTAGAGGACGTAAGGTTGGTCTATGATAAGCATACCCTTCTCGATCTACTTAATGATTGCGGATCTCGTTTATAACAGCCTGTGTATTTGGTGGCTTCGGCTTTATTCATGGCAGGAAGTGCTGCCTTGGCACTTTCGAAGACCATCGAGATGATGATCGGTATGCGAGTCCTTCAAGCTGCAGGGTGAGCATTCATCTACAAAACTTAGGCACTGATTGACTCCCCCTCCTGCAGATCATGTGCTGTCATGGCTATTTCAGCTGCGACCCTAGCCGATATTTACGACACTCACGAGCGAGGGACCACGATGGGCATCTTCTTTGCTGCACCTCTCTTAGGACCCGCACTCGGCCCTATCATCGGTGGATCGTTGTCACAAGCCTTCAACTGGCGCGCAAGTTTCTACTTCTTGCTGATCTGTGAAGTCCTCATCTTCACGTCCTTCCTCGTCCTCTTCAAGGACACATACCGACGTGAACGGAGTCTCACGTATTGCTCTGCTTTGCAACGACTTATTACATCCAAAGTACGCGTTCAGAGTTCAGACGTGTCTGTCATCGCTGGGCACGAGTCCAGCAAGGACATGACACCTGTCAAGGACGCCGAGAAGCAGCTCCAACAGCCGAATGTTCCAGACAATATCTCAGTGACGAGTTCTACACCAACGATGGACGATGTAAGGCTATCAATAAGGGACATCAACCCCTTTCCACCTTACTTTCAAATTCTGTCGCGAAAGAACAACGCTTTGATTCTCATCGCTAATGGTGAGTAACAGCTTGGCTCTTGTCCACGTTGTTAGTGACCTAACTTCGGGATAAGGACTCGTCTTCGGATTCAGCTATTGCCTTTCATACACGTGCGCCCGCACTCTCGCCAATGCGTATGATTTAGATGCTTTTAGCATCGGCTTGGTCTTGCTTTGCCTGGGCGTAGGTGAGACAATATACAACCTTGGATCGTAGCAGATGACTGATTTCCTATGAAGGAAGTATCGCTGGGAGTGTGATTAGCGGGCGTTGGTCTGACCGGGTTCTTGCGAAGATGATGGAAGCGAACGGAGGAAAGTGGTATGCAGAAGTGAATATTTTTTTCATACTCCCACACTGGAACTTTTGATTGACATCTTCCGAAGATGCGCTTGGAGAGCTCGACACTGGCGATGCTGTGGCTACCTCCATCTGTCGTCGGTTATGCTTGGGCTTGCGAAAAGCATGCTCACGTTGCCGTCATTTGCATCTTGCTTGTAATTATCGGATTCTCTTCGATGTCAGTAGATCCATTATTCATGGTCGCGGACGCGCTAACATATACTTCCAGATGGATGTATACTAATACATTGGCATACCTCGTTGATGCCAATCCTGGACGTTCGTGTACAGCGGTGGCGACCAACAGCTCGTTCCGAGGATGTTTGGCTTTTGTTTCGATTTTGGTCGCTGTACCGCTCCAAGTGAGTTTCCTTGATACCTGCTGTATCTCACAAATTCTGATGCCTAGCCCCACAGAATGCTTTAGGGGATGGGGGATTGTATACGGCATGGGCTGGGGTTTTGATTGTGACTGAATTACTGGTTTTATTGGTGCTACACAAGGGAGAATCATGGCGCAAGGAAAGTGAGGAGCGTGAACTGAAATACTAAATGATTTATGAATCCGCATTGTCTACCACACTCATATGTACAAATCTACAGGTAACGGAGGCGTCCCGAAGTTCTAGTTAAAACAATAAAATCAATTCTGTATTTGATAACATAGACTACATACATGTATCTCGGTTTACATATTGTATAGATTCTGTATGACACAAAGAGGTGCAAGAACTAAGATCCAGATGTGGCTCATGAACCGATGCAAGAATCATTGCGTCAATTCCTGTTTTCGCGCCATCGATCACTAGTAGCAGTAAAATCCTAGTGAGATCTACCTTTTCTGACACAGCGGCACCTTTTGCCGCCAGTGAAATTATTAAATCGAAAGGTGATTATAATATAGAGTGCTCTGAAACGCTCTGGCCAGGGCTAGATATGCTTTTGATTGAAATTTTGCAAGAGGTAAGAGGTTATGCATGAATCGACCCAGGGCTTGTATTCCTCAAGGGGCTGAAAAACATTATTGAAGACCAGCGAGGTATTGCTATGAATTAAAATTACAATCTCGTTACTGCATACCGTTCCGATGAACAACCCAAGTCTATCTTCAACTGATGAGCCTTGCGGAACTCAACACAATAATGTCATGACCACCTCCTGACCTACCGTTGTGACGCAATCTTGAAAAGGGCTCTGAGCGCACCTCCTCCCCGCAATGCTATGCGTTCTGCCTTCTCTTCACCCATTGTTGCATGTACGATTAACCGTGCGACCACTTCGCCCTGCAATACGATGGTCATGATTATTTTTTCATAAATTGCAAACAACTCACCAACTCCACTAGGAGTGCGACCACGATCAGCCTGGTAAAGAACAGGTCAGATCAAATCATTTAACTTTAACACCGTAGTAAATCTCACCAAATAACAATCCACGTTATCCGTTCCATTGCATTGTTGTTCAAATGATCATGTATAGCATCTAGCTGAAAACAAAATACCGTCAGTTGCGTAACAAGCCGACTTGCAATGAAACGCCCACAAATTCGCTCGCCATTCCGAGTTTCTCATTCAGTACTTGTACACGTTCTCCAATTTCCATGTATTCTCGTACAGCTTCATACAACCCTCCCAGACTTGCCTCGCTCCAGAACAACTCTGGGACGTCCAAGACATTGCTCACAAGATTTACGTCGCGTCTGAGCTTGAACAACTTGCCTGTGAGCCTCATCGCATCACGGCGTTTGAGGTTGATGGCGCCAGAGGATGCGAGCTGCCTTGGTATCGATACGGTGCTGGGGGAGGAAAGCACAGAAGAGGCGACAGACTCGTAGTGTGCGAGGAGCGTAGACTGGGCGAGGGCATGCGCAACAGACAGTTTGAGCAAATGAGAAGGTGACTTGAACGCTACGCTGTTTTAGTATAGCACACAAGCACGGTTTGAAAACGCACTGAAGAAATCGTGATATATACGTGGGTATGAGATAGTTGGATCATGCTGGACAATGTTACATGAGGAGCGGTAGAGGTTGCAGGATAATGACGTACCGCAAAATGACATTCCTCGATCTCCCAGTCGTCTTCTTTCATCGATCGTTTCAAAATACCCGCGTTACTGATGTCCTCGATAATAGCCCGTTCTTGCCCTTCGTCTAGTCCAAAGAAGACCGCAACGCCATAAGCAAAGAAGACCACTTCCGCGATACGGTCTTCTTCTTTCACCTCAGCCTGCTCGTGTCTCTCATCCTCTGCCCTCTCCTTTATTTCCTGACTGCTTCCGTTCGCGCTGTACCGTTCACCCTCACCCTCTTCTACACACTCCGTTTCGCCTTCGGCCTCAGATTCTACTTCAGGACGGGATGGGGGCCGGTGAGATTCTGTATGAGATCCAGACGTCATGTAACCATCCGAAGTCCGTGGTACTTCTTCCTGAGGAATAAAATATGAACCCTGATAACCATTTTCTTCCGCTTCGGCAAGGCGTTTTTGGAGGGACTTGGCTTCCTTGACAGGCGCTGCGGAGGAACGGACGCTGGTATTAGGCCCGTACCCAGGAAGGAGCGGCAGGTGGTACATCTACATGACACCAGCCAGGGAAAATTACATGAGGCAGATCAGGAACATGGTCAGGCAAATGAGTAACACGAGACTCACAACATACATTGCCTCGTCAAACACTCTTGGCGTGACATTATGTTCCCTCTTCAAAAAGCTCGCGAGCAACTTCATCCTCAGTTCTTCAGCAATGCAATACGCTGTGATTCTCTTGTATCCTGCACGCTTTCTCTGCTCCTTGCTCATGCGCTCGCCAGCTGACTTGTATTCACGAACAACACCGGCGTCGGTCTCGTAGCCCAGAATATCATCGGAAACAGTTGTTCGTAGGGGCTTTGTTTGTGGTGCAGACGGTAGGAGGACGAGTTTTTGTATTGTCTTGGAGGAACGTTGAGCTTTCTGGCCAGTAGTGGCTAGCCCCGAAACAGAGGAGCGTCGAGGTGCTGGCGCCCGCGGTGTAATGAGGCCATGTGCTGGACGCGGACGGTAGCGTGCTGCCGGTGGAAGGCTGGGTGTACGTAGTGGGCGGGAATTAGACATGGTTGTTCGGGTCAATCCAAGTTTCCCAAGTTTCCGCACTCAACGCTCAGCGTTCATGCACGACAATTAACCCCGACCAAATTGACAATGAGCTCTGCTGGCTCTATCATGCTAGCTATGGTCGGCAAGCTCCTCTTTATCCATTCACTGCGTACTCCATGCTTCCCTCTGCAAACATAGATGCCTCATTTGTTGACGCCATCATGATGGCGAAAGCTTAACTTGACTCGCATGAAATGATCATCCATAACCGATATTAATGGCAAGATGCTGCTGCAGACCATACCAGCGAGCGGTGATTACTACGGTTCAGGAACTGACATTCATTAGTACCGTCGAAGGTCAGTGGTGGGAACCAACTTGAACTTCCTTCGATAAGGTCTGACTATAGGGGAGACTAGGAACCTGGCAGCCCGAACACGAATGTATTGCCCACTGCTGAGGTGTGCGCATCAATACTTTGCAGTTATCCTCACAGTGTGGCTAGCAGCCGCTTGTAGTCTGATTCTTGCCCTACGGACGGCTCATCCGATCCACAACATATGATTGTTGGTATCTTTCGCCCACAGTACCTTTCACGGCATCGAGGTAGAGCGAGGAAGGGAAGAATCGCCAACGATATCCAGATACCGTTGCCGCGTTGTGTCAGCGTTAGGATCATGGAGGAGTCTTCCGTGCTTGCGACACATTTGCCAAACTGCGATACCGCACCGTGCTGGAGGCAATATTTTTTCCGCATCAAAGCAATCCTTTGGAGTCGGTGACCCTATGTTGTATATGCTGGTGGAATGCAGAGGGAAGGTCTGACGTGGCGCTGGTGTCATGATTGGGGTTACGAGGTGCAATCGAGCATGACAGTACTTCTCGTGAAACCAGTGCTTGAAGACCGCGTCATCATTATGATTGGAATCATCACATGTATTTGCTTACGCCCACACAGACAGACCCGGCTTTTGGATTTGAGACAAGATGTGGCAGGGTGCTGCACGCCCACGTGTCGCGTGTGCGAAGGCCATTCACCACTTTTTGTGCCTGAACGGGGCGTGGTGGATAGGACCTGGCTTCTCGCCAAACGAGGTCCACGAGGTGCTCAGGGCGCGATTTTACACGATATAAATCCTCACGTTCACTGGGAGTGGTTTGGCTGACGTCGAGCAGCGAGCACTGAGATTGCGGGTGGAGAAGCGCTGCCAAGTTGTGACCACAAGAGGAAATCAAAGTTACGCCGTCGTGTCTTCTTTCAATTCATTCCATGATAGCGAAATGCACTCGTGGTTTAATCCCCCTGTGTGCAATGGTGCAAGGGGTATCCTATATTCCCTGCAGAGAAGATTAAGTACAGAAGGTGAGTGAAATGCGCGGCCGCAACCGTTATGAGGTGCTTTGCTTCATTTGAACCATGCCAATAATTAATGGAAGCGTGAAGAAAAAGTGCACGATACCGATGTGATACCGATATGTAAGAGCCATCGTTCCGCTTTACACCACGGGTATACAATCCTGAGAAACCGCTAAAACTGTTAAGGTGCGCGTGAGCTTCCATCTACCAGAGCCCCTCCGCTGTCTTCCCGTATACTGGGGGTAAGGAACCCCAGATCAACAGCGGTCATTCGCTTTTTCCCCTTCGTGTCCTCCGCATAATTTTCGTAAAAGTTTGTCTCATCTCTCCTTGGCCTCCCGACCTCTCCCTCCTCAGGATCGCCATCTCCATCAATACCCTCGCCCCGTCGACCAGGACCATCCCAGAAGTGGAAAGCTTGGCTGTGCACTCCATAGGAAGTCGGAACAACCTCCAGCAAATCACCTCTCGCAATTTCAATTGCGGGTATCTCGCTCGCAGGCAAACCGATCAGATACGCGAGAAGACATCGGATGACAGAAGAATGTCCGATAATCAAGAGGTCTTCCTTTTCACGTTCCAATTCGATCAAGACGGGTTCTAGGCGAACTTAACCAAAACAGAATTTTAGAACAAAGATAGCACAGATAGATATACAAGAGGAAGCTATTACCAGATAAATCGTGATAGCTCTCAGCCCTGGGAGCGCGGAACGCGTATGGGTCTTTGACGAATCTTGCCCACTCCTCAGGATAATACTTCCTCGCTTGATCGGGAGTGAGGCCGTCCCAGACCCCAGGATTGATCTCGGACATCTGCGTCTTCTCGATCACCTTGACTTTCAAAGATGAGCCAGCGGTATGTTTTGTTTCTGTCAGCTCTCCAGCCTCGTCCGTGGTTACTACATTCCGTGCAACCGCAGACTGTGGTGGCACGGTGAGATGGGACCCAACAAGGGGGAGTTGTTGGGGAATGGAAGGTGTCGGGGTCAGGAATGGCCAAGCAGTGTGGTGGGCACGACGCCGAGTTGAGGTCCATATCTAGAGATCTCTGTCTAAAAAATCAATTCGTACATCAAAGATCGAAGGCCACATACAACGAGGCGTCTGTCATTAGGGTCGAACCCACGCTGCTCGAGTGATTTGGCACGGCGCTCGACCACGAACTCTTTCAGCCGCTCAGAGTATTCCCACCCCGCTGGAGAGAGATCCGAGTCGGCTTTGTAAGAATGTTCAATGAGCGATTGTCCGGACTGTTAGGATATGGATCAAGAGACAGTTATGTTATACTTTACTACCTACCCGAGCAAAGTAAATCATGCGGGGCCTGTTATGAATATTCATGAGGAAGAAGACGATTCGCGACTGCTCATGCGATCAGTCACATCCCGGAACAACGACTTGGAATTTTTGCTCACCTGCAAGTAACCACGAATATTCTGTGCGGGGATTGATTAAATCAACCGAAATTAAAACGCGTCGGGACATACGTTGACCATGATCTTCTCGCCTACCTAATTTCAGCCGTGCGGGTAAGCCAAACAATCAAACAAGATTCGTATACATGTTACACACATTTATTATACGGATAAACGGCCAATTGGTTTCTTCAACCGTCTCATATGATTTTTCGCGATCACGGATGCGTCCATAGTAATCTTCTACTGCCTTGTCTGGATCCCAGCCGCGATACTACACCAGGTTCAGCAAGAGGGTAGGCAAAAAAGGTGAGGGAACCCACATCAGGAGAGGATATTTTGACGTTCCGGATATTAGTCTCGATGATCTCTTTGTTATCGCAGACAGACTCTACATCGAAGGGACATAAGTGACCGTTGTCCAATGAGCCCAATAACGCGATGTGAAACATACCAAGGATGATCACATGAATTCCCTGCTTATCGTACTTCTCTGCCAGGGCCTGCCGCGTAGTTCGCGATCCATTGTTGGCATCATAAATGACAACCTGTCCACCGGCCTCAAAGAAGTCCTCGATGAGCTTTTCGCAGCCATCCGACACCCTCTTGCGCATTGCCATGGTCTCTGGACTCTTCTCACCTGTTGCCGATAGCAATTCATATAGGCCCCTCAGAAGATTGAATTCATGCGTACCTAACGTGAAGTAATCTGGCGGCAGCTTCTTGGTACCACCAAGGGTCTTCCGTCGATAGTCACCCAGAGATACGACCTGAGTCTTCACACCCATCCATCTGAGATAACGTTCAAGCGCGCGAGAAATGTGTGTTTTGCCACGAGCGGGTAAGCCGACTGTTAAGATGAGGATCTTTCCAGCATGAAACAGTAAGCCCGAAGCCGTTGTATAGAGGGGTGCTGCCATGCTTCGATGCTTCAATTGCCTGGGATTGGTAAACCTCGCCCAACGGGGATTTGCGCTTCAAGTTGCTGTTACACTGCAAAGAGAGGTCGAATCTAATTACACAGTCTTATCTTATCTCCCACGGTGCGAAGCAGGATTTGAGACTATAACTCAACTTCTAGTCAGTACGGCACCAGGTACCTCATTGTAATTATCAATATTCCCTTGCATCTTATAGTCAAGTATTAAAAAAAAAGGAAGTTAACAGAGGATTTCCCATTAGCCGATTTGAACGACTGACCTCGTCATTACTAGTGACGCGCTCTACCAACTGAGCTAAACGGGATACACTACTTTAACGCGCCCATGTAGTCATATCAACTTGCCTCATGGTTCTCTTCCATAGACAAAGTTTAGTACACGCCCCTTCTATGCCAAAAGTTACTTCGCAGCTCCTCTCACTGCTGCCGCATACTGTAGCGTCGCTTGCCACCACACAACCATCCCAAGCCCTAGCAAACCGTGAAATCCCCCCCAGACGACCTCAGGTGTAAGATTCACGCTATGAGGTTATCATTAGGACCACTCTAAGACAACAGGTAAAAGAACACGCACGACTCAAAGAAGGGACCTAGGGTGTGAGGGATGAACCTTGGAGTCTGAAACAGAATGGTTGACACCACGCTGTGGTAAATGCAAAACCCTATAGCGAGTGCGCGCTTTCCAGGTAGGAATTCTGGTTGAGAAATGTTATTCGCCTCATCTGTTTGAAAGTAGAATGTTGAATACCTGGTAAAGGATACGCCAGGAAAGCGGTGATGCAGGATCCAGTGACCAATGCGGCATACAGCTAGGTGATATCAGCAGCTACACGCGTGTTAAATCTCGAATAAAAGCAAACCTTCAACATGACTACCGTGGTGTTGTTCATTTGTAGAAAGGGGAGGCTCTGTGGGGACCAGAACGCTTGAAGGGCAAGCGGAGCCTCCAACGCGATATGCAGCAGGAACACAGCAGATCTAGCGAATATTAGGCATGTCTTTACAACGGGGCTTGACTTACAGCGGGCTACGTCCAGACATGATGAATCTGGAGAGACTAGTCCTGCGAAGGAAACTTGGAGGACCGGCAAGGTTGCCAATGAACCGAGTTATGTAAGCAAGGCTTGCTTATCTGCTTCGTGCCTGAGAGTCGCATGGTCTTTTCGAAAGGATTTTCGTCCATCACTTTGTTTTAATTTGACAAGGTCACCGATCAAACAAATAAGCTCCAGATTCCCGTAGCATGACTACAAAAGGACTACATTCCCCCCACCAAAGGATGGGCTCATACCTGACTTATAAGTACTTTGACTGCGTGGATTTGCGTCCACTCGAGTCTTGCTCGAGTCAGCCTTTGTTTGGCAAGAATAACTATGTGTACAAGTTTTGGTAAGAAGAAATCAAGGGAAATAGTTGGCATAGACCAGCAGCCTGCCCTTCACTCTTCCGCATCGTCAGCGTCGTCCCCCTCCGCAACGGCACCCAGTGATGACTGGCGGAAAGTCGTATAAGCTTCAATGGCATCGAGATCCGTTTCTAGATCTACGTGCTCTCCTCCGGCTGCATCTCCAGCAATGGCACGCAGTCTCAGCACCTCTCTCCTCAGATTCTCGATTTCGCTATCTCGCCGCTCTACCCGACCCTTGAGCGTTCGAATGAAATCGTTTCCGCATCTGAGCAGCTGCAGCTTGCTGACACCTTTATTTGGACCATCCCCGCCAACTTTCGGTGGTCCTCTTGGGGGTAAAGCTCCCGGAAGGATCGGTTCATCAGGGAAGTTTTCATCGGAAGGTAGCGGAACTGGTGGGAGCAGAACGCGTAAATCGTCGTATGCAGTTTTCAGAGAATCACGGCGTTTTTGTTCAGCGTCCTTGTGCGACTTGCGATTAGGAACACCAGGTGAGAGTGTAGAAGAGCCTGCATTTAGAGACGAGGGCGTGCCAGCTGTTAAGACGAACAGAAGTTCACACCAAATAGTTTTAACAACAATTGAAACAAGAGCACACCTGGTAAAATCGGCTTAGGTCCAGGACTGATGAACGGCAGTGAGCCTCTCTTTGATCCTTTGGTTGGTGCACCACTATCAGGCACTATCTTGGCCCTAGCGGGTTCTTTTACTCTGCCAGCTTTCTGAGACGTGGGTGCTGCGGCGGTAGTGAGGCTACTGCTAATACCCAGACGGCCAAGATTCATTATGCTTGCGGGAGTAACCGGAGTGATTGGTGATGTCCCTTCATGAGTGCTTGGTGCTGCAGAATTGGGAGGAGATTGGCGAGGTCCCGGAGGCGCAGGGGGCGGCATCGACAAGTCCACAGGTGACGGCGAATCCGTCTCCATAATCGTGCTATTCCTGCGAGATTTTGTAGAGCGCAGGAGTGGAGTATTCGTCGCACTCTTGGCATGTCTTATGGATTGTTTCACCGTTGGTGCCGGTGAAGTCGTGGATGGTCCCCGTTTTCGCACCGCACGCGCCGCATCTTCCGCACTTGGTGATATCGTGCGCTTATTTGGGGGCCGTTGCGTATGATATGCCTCGAGCCAGGGGCTCGTCAGCGGAGAAATGTCGATGTCAAGGTCTGGAGGTGAGGGAAGCGGCATAGGAGGGCTTGTGTGATGAAAGACTATGTTAGCAGGCGCAGAGCTAGAACCTGGATGGCGCGTTTCGCGAAGATATTGTGAAGAGACGGAAGCATCATGGGGAGAAGGAAGGGAGACAGGGTCAAGCGCATGGGACGAGTACATATCTTGAGGATTGGGATATTGTGAGCTGATACGGCCGAGGAACTCTGGGTTAGGCAAGGGGCGGAGCTCCGTGGAGGACACTAAGATGATGATGAGGGGCGAATCTGGAGGTGAATCAAATGAATCTCACTGGGAGTCGGAAGGCCACTAAACGTTGTGATCTGCGCGGCGGGCTCGACGCTGGAATCATGGGCGTTCAGGGTCGACTGCGCACTGATTAGGGCAAGCTAATGGAGATTATACTTCAGCACGATGCTCAAATCAATCTGCACCAAACAAGGTGGTAGAAAATGCTAGCTCACCTGCTGCTGAAAAATTTGATTCTGAATTTGATTTTGAAGTTGCTGGAGCTGGTGCAGCTGAGTAAGCTTGTACTGCTGTTCAAAAACGACCTGAGGAGAGAGGCCCGTGGAGCTGGGCAGCGCCGGAAGTGATGTGGTGTCCATGCCCTGCATAGACATGAGGTTGCTCATGGTCATGAGATCTAATTGTTGATTGAAAGGAGGAGGGTTGGTGAGTCCGGTGAAGTTGAGCATCCCGGAGGTTGGGCGTTGAACGTGCACAGCAGCTGCGTTGATAGCTTCGTTCTGCTGAGAGTCATGACCGCGTTGTTGGTCAGAGGAAGATTCCGGAAACAAGAAGGCCATAAAGTCCTTCTGGTGGTTGTTATCATGCACGCGGCTTGGGTCCATTTTCCGACTGACACTAAAAACAAGTAGCTTTCAGGATCGTCTGCCGTCACAGAAGGGCAAGCGGCATAAACAGGAACACTGTGCGTCTTTCCAGGGGAGAGTGTTCACGAAGGCACTTGAAGAGGACAAAAATGGAAAATCTAATCTTTCAATCGCTCAACCCCCATCAATTCTCTTTATATGTCTAGTTAACCCCTCTCCTTATGTAATATATTTTATTAGTGCCTCGCGCTCTTTGTTCGACGCGTCTTGACCTCGCACCTCCCCAGTTTGCTATCGCTAGGCTTTGAAGTTTGAATCCCATGTCTGCGCGAGACCGTCCTCAAGCAACGCGCATCACCTCTTACCATGGCGCAAAACGTAATCTCCTCGGAAACCAAGCTGGAAATGTGCCACCTGCATGGCGGGAGAGCAAGGACAAGCAGAAAGAACGAGGAAGCAAAATTTTGCTCAGTAGGCTCCCTGTAGATGTTGGAGAAACAGAAGTCGAAGTGCGTTGTTATCCCAATGTCCACCTGAAAGGCACAGGACCACCAGCCACTGTTCATAGGAACTATTCAAGAAGACCATTGGTCCTCTGAAAGAGTGTTTCGTGATATACAATACACAAGGGCGCTCGAAAGGGATGGCGGTCATAACGTTTCAGCGCCCAGGAGATGCAGTCGCAGCTCGTGCAAAATATGATGGTAAACTCATCGATGGTAGTAAGCCTATTTAAATTCGCTCCTCTTGTACATTCGGCCCGTTGATGTTGACTTTGTGCCTAGGACGTCCCATAAAGATCGAAATAATTGTAGATTCGGATGATGCCGCGGGGTCTACGCCTGCGCCTGCAATTCCTTCGTTACTAGGACGCATCGGGAAGGTCGCGGGGGCTCCGAAGAGTAGCCTTCTTGCTCCTCAGAGCCAAGTATTGAACATAAATGTTTCGCCCGTGTAAGATATTGCTTGGTCACTGTTTTTCTGACTACATTGACCACAACCGATTTTTCAGCGCCCCTCAAAAAATTGTAGTAACACCGCGCACTGTCCAGACTGCTGGAACGAAGGCTGTGTCGAGGCGCCGCAAGAAGAAAGGCCCACGACGCCTAAATAAGACAAATGTTGCCGAAAAGTCACTTGCTCAACTCGACCAGGACATGGAGGAATACAGGGCTGGCGCTGGCGGTCATACAGAGAATATTGACCGGTAGTTGATGCGTCTTTCCTTGGGAAGTCTGGCCGAGCGTATTATTGACCCCTCCACCTATATTGTACGACACGCTTTTCATTTGAGAGCGGGACTATAATGAGATAATTTAATTGGTGTCCTCAGGGTAGCCCTATATCCTGATTTTTTTTCTGCGCAAAGACTTATTGAAACATTCAACATCCACTTGCAAACCAGCTCGACAATCCTGCTGGCTGTTTATCCCGCGCACCTACGGAGCAGAATATCGTCAGATCACGCGTTGCGCCACCCCCTAGCCCCTGCAGTTTGTTGGATATTACGACCGCTGTCTAAGTACATAACTTTATTAATGGATCGGGAAGATGCGTTACACTGGTTTTACGTACGTACTTGAAGGCAGCCCATTTTTATTTTCCTTTGTGAAAGTAGTGAGGACTACGATCTGTTGTTCCCGGAAGCGTTCCCCTAGAAAGTACGACTACCATTTCTCTATTTGGTCTGGAGGCTAGCGTTCCTGCCCCCCAAGGTTTCCAATAAGTATTAATGTGTGTTCGCACCGCATTCCGCTTCAGAAATTGATACATGTTTCATGGATCCTTCGGAAGGTCCCGTTACAATACAATTGGAACTTGTGGTACTTGTAAATCAACAAAAATATTATTCAGCCACAGTTCAGCTAGACAAAAGTTGCACGTCACCCTTCCAACGCCCAGCCACCTACCCTGAGAAGACTCATGTGAGCCAGGTGAATGCATCCCTGGATAGTGATACGTGTGTGATCAACAAATTAAGGAGGAGGCTGTACCACATTGAAACCGAGATCTTTGGTTCTGCCACTCGGATGTTATGATCCCAAGATGGATGAGAACATACTCGGTAACAACGCCCGCGCTTCGCTGGCAATGCCGAGCACCAAGGACAGAAGCAACAGGCGCGGATGTGTTTTTACCCCGTATTATCACCACGTGTCCTAAGCTCAATCAGTTTGAAATCTGGTGTCAAGAGACGCTAGTGCCACAATGAGTAGAAGAGGCAAGTGAAGCGGTCGAGACCTGTTGAGACTCGTGACGAGGCAATTCAGTCCGCATCTGGTTGCCTCGAAGTGTCGCAACCCTTTTCCAATACCATATAGTGGAACGGTCGTTATGCAATAACTCCTTGGCATATGCTGGGGCCAATAACGTTCCGTCGAAGTCAAGGCAAAAAGTGGGCGTCGTCTTACGAGGACATTTTATTATCGGTTAGATTTTGAAGAGTTTAACAGGCCAAGGAGACCGTAACCTCTGCCGCATAAATTTCCTGCTCGATTGCTCGCAGGAATAGGCTACACCAGACTTCCGCACTGAGCACATTTGTTTCGCAGGGTTATCACCTTCAAGAGAGTTTAACCTGCGCTTTTGTGTTCCGCCTAAAAATCGGCGAAATTCTTTTACAAATTGGATGTACAGGCAGCCGCACGCTAGCCTTGAGGCTGTGATTGGCGTCCTTCATCTGTCAAGTGAAGTTAGTGAATTTGTATGACTGAGTTAGCTCACGTTCTCCAAAATGAAAGCCCACGTTCATTCACGTGTATCTGCTCCACCATCACGGCAGGAGAAACACTTAGGTATTATGCCTCGTTGTGCCCCATAGAGAAGAAACCATCGCGGAGTGACGGATTCTCCAAGCACACGCCAGCCGCGTGTGTCAGTGCGTGATTTACGGTAGCAAAAGAAGGCTTACCGAACCTACAAAGTAGGATAGATCTAGGGCTAGTGCGTAAATTAGCGACCGTCTTAATAATTCGATTGAAAGGCGCGAAGGTTGAGGCTCGACAGGTACGGCATCCCGCAATAACGCCGTGAGGCATCCGTTTGTCGTGGAGGATGCGCGGGAGAGACTCGGGATCTGGAAGACGTTCTTCTTTGTTCTTCGGGGCTTGAATGGTTCCTAAACTACGAGTCACCGGGTGCGGTCAGCCGCAGGGATATTTTTACTGACCGAAGTCAAATGTAAGCGCCATGGAGAGGATTAGAAAAATCAGGACTATTCAGGGGATACTGATTTCATCTGATTGCGATGGATAACAGTATTATGTCCAATCATAGTTCAAGGCGGGAGTAAAGTTCCTGGAATATTCCCAGACCGTATCACCACCGCAGTGTTGGACCAAAAACGTGCAAGGTTGCACAGCAGCAGGCTGTGTGGTCCGCAACTCTCAAGAGGGGAGATAACTTTATAAATTTTTTTTGTGTTTGAGCCACTGGCCTGGCGCAGCTGGCCGCCCGTGACCTTGATCGTATAGAATAATCATTTTCTAGGGACTTCCAAGGAAGCGTGGAAGGTTCCGTGATTGATATGGTTATGGTGTGGAAGAATCAACGATGATTTGTTTGTGGGTGCTTATCCTTTTGCCGTAAGTGTACAACAAGCAATGAGAATTACTTTAAAACACGACTCCACTGCGCATTTTCCTTTATACCTCCCCCTACTCCATGCCCCTCACAACAACACTTCGTTTGCTTCCCCACAACCACCCAATAATGTTTCCGGCGCATAAGCGACAGCGCCGCACCGCTACCAGTGTCCTCGCTGGCGATTTCGATCTTCGTCCTCCCCGGGACGTGCTTACTAGCCTCCTCAATGGCATAGCACCTTACAAGGAGGTCGAGAAAGAGGAAGAGACGCGTAGACATAAAAAGAAAGAGAAGAGGGAACGCTTAAAGGAGAGACAAAGGACAAAGGCCACCTCCAAGGTCCCAGAGAAACCTATCAAAGTGGAGAGCGCCACTGCGCCTCCACCGGCGCCCACCGTAGCGGTCCAGTCGATCAGTGCGCCCGTCATGCAGCCCTCCTCCTTCTGGCGCGCCCACGGGACGAGTTACCGGCCTACTATACACATTGCCACTATGCAGCGCTCTGTGTCCGTTACACCGCCCCCAATGCCATCATCCCCACAGTCTACCCCCGGACCGTCAATTTCTTCCGCCACATCCCGTACATCATCAAAGCGCCCCCGCACCCCGGCGGATGACTACCCCGATTCTGAGACCATGAGTCACTACAGAAACGCCCAGCCACGAAAGAAGAGAATTGCAGTGAAGAAGGGTTGGAAGGGTTGGGTGGAGGGTTCCCCGCCGCCGTCCGAGAAGCTCATCAATTTAGACGCAGTTCCTGTGCTGCAGGAGAGACGCACACGCAGTGGCAAAAGCTTCGACGCAATAGGTGTTGGAAAGGATGGTTGGGTATAAATGGTCCGATATTTTGCCGCTTCATTTGCCGCTGTAAAATTTGATTTGATGGATGTTCTACAGCTCCTCGCATACAGCATCATACCCCTGCCCTTCTCATCGCGATGCCCTTTGGAAATACACTGATACCAGCCACCACAGGTCAGAAGGATTTCGTCCGAAATGAAACTTACCCCCCTTTTCTGTACCCCTCACCATGTTATCCCCTGCTCAGCTGGCTTCCTACACCTTTACCCCGCTCGTCCCAATAACTATAGCTACAGTATATGCAAACATATATCATTTTGGTCCTAGTTCTGTATTTGTTGTACCCGTTCGTTTTAACATTGAATCTCTGTCTCCGTTTCTGTTGCTTGGTTGGGTGTTATGGTGTTGGCTTTCTTTATCTACCAGCCTTTCTCCATTCCTGGGTCCTCTTTGCTAGATATGTGTATGCATGTTGACGGATTTTGACGTCAGTCGATGAATGGAATTCCTAATGACCTGGAATTGTACCTTAATGATACAGCTTATGAGAAAATATGTATCCACAGCTTGAATAGAAGTCTGATTGATCACAGGAAATGCTGATGCACTGCCCGGTCCTTACCGGGTCTCCTTGCGATCGCGTTTCAATGCGTTTCACCGTTCAGGGAATGATTGTGCCGAGATGCCGGAGGCTTTAGAATTCAACAGAACCAAACAACCGTGTTCATACCATGTAGTACTTTGGCAATTCTTAGGTTTGTCACAAACCAACAGCACACGACTGAAAGATCACGACAGCTAGGTCAATAGGTCAATCCTTATTGTGAGCATTACGGTTATCGCTTGTTTCAATTTGGACCGGAGCTTACTTCTAAGTTCTGTCCATTTTCCCGGATCAATCGTCCTGCACTTCGGTCGGAACCCACCCGCCCGTTCTGTTGCCAACTGAATTCTCACACTCCTGTCTACTCACCAACTAGTTCAACATGCTGTCCGTCGTGCCATTTCCTGCACTGCCATCCGCACCGTCATGGTTCCCTGGACACATGAACAGATTCACAAAGCAGCTTCCGGCACTACTATCCCGTACAGATGTTGTACTAGAGCTCAGAGACTCTCGTTTGCCTCTTACTAGCATTAACAACAATCTAGAAGGTAAGCTTATCTCCTCCGGCCCACTCATACTCGCTCCCGGTGTGTAGCCGCTTTGAGAAAGAAAAACATCATCTTGGTCTGGTTTCAGTTTCACCCCATCATTGCTTCCGCTGTCACCTATGTGTTCGTTATCTTATTATGTCTCTCCTCCGTTCTTGCTCCGTTTTTGTGTCAAACCTATTTTTCGGCGGCAACATTTTTCGGCTGACCGATTCTATTTTTGACAGGTGCCATCAACAAATGGAGAGCCGAGCGTGGACACCATTCCACCCACGCCGCTCCCCTTTCCCCCACTACATCTGGGGGTTCGTCCTTAGGATATGGTGGTCCAATTTGCGAGCGTATCGTCGTCTTGAACAAGCGCGACTTCGTCCCTGAATGGGGCGTCGAGGTGATTCTTTGCCTCCTCTGTTCGTCGTGCCAGCTCATGTCCCTTAAAATGTAGCCCTTTAGGAGAGCCATGAAGGCAAAGTTCCCTGATCAGACAGTGCATTTTGCTTCTTGTAACAAGCCGCGAGACATAAAATCCCTGAGCGAGATGCTCGTAAGTATGTCGCTGATTCCTTCGACATGTCTATGGTGTTTTTCTTGGTGCGATGGAGCTGACCAAAAATGCAGATATAGCCAAGAGGAACCCTCATGCAACTGAGATGAACGTCCTGGTGATTGGTATGCCTAATGTTGGTAAATCAACGTTATTGAATTCCCTTCGCAATATGGGTATCTCAGGTCGTGAGTTTAAATTATACCCTTGCCCTCAAAACGAGTTAAGCATATCCGCGCAGGGACACCTAAGGCACTCCAGACATCTGCGCAGCCTGGCCATACACGCACTCTCTCGACCCGCCTTAAGCTCTCAGAAGACCCACTTGTATATTCATACGACTCGCCCGGTGTAATGCTACCATTTCTTGGAAGAGGTGATCGAGGTGCAGAGCGAGGAGTCAAGCTTGCTCTGATAGGTAAAATGGATTTAATCACCGCTGCACTGTTGGCTGAAATTTACTTCACCACAGCCGGCATCAAGGAGAGTTTATATGACATTGAAGGACTCGTCGCATATTTGCTTTACAGACTGAACGTATTAAATCCTATATGTGCGTCTGCTCTGCCGTACTGCCTTGCGGCCTTCTGACTCGATAGAAATCTAGCACCAGCATACTTGACGCTTCTCCCGCTTGGTTGTCGACCGTTTACAGATGCGGAAGAATTTTTGGAGCAGCTGGCGATACGGCTTAATATGCTGTTACGAGGGGGCGAGAAGGACACCGTGAGAGCAGCAAAATGGTTCGTAGAATGGTGGCGGAACGAAGGGGGGCTCGCATCTGCTTCGGTTCCAGAAAATCTTCCGATGGGGTCGGATGGAACTCAAGCTCCGTTACTGCGACGTGGATGGGGTTTCGATTTCGAATGGACAGTGGACGGGTCTATAAATTCCACCGGCGGAGGTTTTGAGTCGGCGGTGCAGATGAAAATGGAAGAGTGCATAGATGAATCAATTAAGGCGGCGAGCGAGGACGAGCGGTCAGGAGTCGGGATTAGTACGACCCAAGAGAGGAAACGGAGCTGGCAGGAGAAGCAGGCCTCGCGCGCTGCGAAATCCAAGGCGAAGTTTGCTGCACGTAAAGCTGCATAATTATCCACGGTGTTTTCTGCGGCTCCCCGCATTGCTTACGCTGTATTTGTGGCTATATATCATATATCACGTTTCGCTGCACGCAATCACTCTAATACCTAATGTTCCCAATGTGTAGTGTGAAATCTCACTGGCCATGGGAAACACACGTTCCCGCGGTGATCCGTGTGGGTCGGGGTGTACATGTAGACCCGCGCATACACCAAAAGCAATTTATGTATACATGTACAACCACGATGTGACAGGTACCCATGATATGTAAATTCTAGAAGTCCAGATAATCCTTCCCCGTCCCCCAGCCTTGTGCACTCGCGCCCGTCGTGCCATATGGGTCCTCTGGCACAGTGCCCTCAGTCGTCTTGAAGGAGAACTCTCGCTTGAATTTTGCCTCCAGCGAGGATAATGTGGCGATGAGTTTCGTGCAGGCTTGCTCCAGGACAGCTTGCGGCGTCATCGACCCATCCGTCTGGATTTTCAACAGAAAATAGGGATGGAGTGGATGAGGTACTTTGTACCCAGCAAAGAGTACTTGAGGCATCGAAAGAACTTGCCTGGAAGACAATTCACACACTCCAGGAGGTAGAACATGGGTGCTTATTAGAGACGTACGCGCGAATCATGTTACCCAACGTGTGGTCTTGCTTCACGATCTTGAAAGTGGCTGCATTAGGGATTTTGGTATCTTCCGTGACCTCGACGCTGTGATCCATCTGTCAAGTGTCTACCTTTGGGATTACATGGCATAAACGCACGGTTTCTCGCCGTCTTCAAGGACAAAGAGCTCAAATCTGTTTGGTGCGTTCATAACGGCTGTAATGGAGCATCGCGGAGACGATAAGCTCACAGTGGCAAGGGAGGGACGCGGTGGTCACAAACATCGTTCAATTCAACACAGTACGCGATGACGATGATCGCGTAGAGTCCTGCTTTTGCTCCTGTGCTCGCACCAACTGTTGCTTTCTTGGCCAACAAACTAGATATCTGGTGGACATTGTCAGAATCTCGAGACGAACAAATAATCATGAACAAAAAGTTTCAGAAAAAAAAGATGTGTTCATAGGAGAGGATTTCTCTCTCTCTTCACCGACAATAAATATCGCCTTAAAGGCCATCATTCGCGTACTAATTGATAATGAAACTCACCACAGGGTACGCTACCAAGGCCTTGAAAATATTGAGATGTAGGGGTTTGGCTGCAAAGCCGACTTTTGAAACTCCGCTCAAACCACCGACGGCTCTACATTGAGAAACTTAGAGGCAAGGTCATCGACATCAACACTCGCGCCTCAAGGTCAGTTCATGCTCGTTCATTGCACCCCGTTTGTCCAGCAGGAGATTCTACGCGACCGGAGCTGTCGAATGGATGTGTTGTGATGCTGAGAGATGATTTCTTGCTGCTGGATGGATGGGGCCCGACTCGGATGCATCATGATCTCAGATTATTGATATTGCATGCTTGGTTTTGCAGAAAATGCCGACCCACCTCTCGAAGACCCGCAAGCACCGTGGCCACGTCTCGGCCGGTCACGGTCGTGTTGGAAAGCACCGCAAACATCCTGGAGGTCGCGGTCTCGCTGGTGGTCAGCACCACCACCGGTGTGTTTGATTTGGTATCAGGCTCTTTGCAGCGAATTAAATTTGATCACCCTCAGTACCAACTTCGACAAGTACCATCCTGGTTACTTCGGTAAAGTTGGTATGCGCCACTACCATTTGACCCGCAACACACAATGGCGGCCTATCATCAACGTTGATAAACTATGGACGCTTGTGCCTGCAGCGGAAAAGGAAGGGTTGACGGAGAGCTCTGAGGTTGTTCCTGTCATTGACACCCTCCAACATGGATACGGAAAAGTGCTTGGGAATGGACAGTACGTTGTGATCTACTTTAATCTCGTACAAATATTCTGACTTTGAGACAGGCTGCCCAAACTTCCTTTTATCGTCAAGGCCCGTTTTGTATCGCAGAAAGCAGAGTAAGTTGGACAGGCTCCATTATTCCTGAGAGTATGCTCACGCATTGGATAGGGCTAAAATTAAGGAGGCTGGTGGTGTTGTGTCACTAGTGGCATAGGCTCCTTTTATCATTGTTTTTTTTCTTTTACATATCACACACCATGATACTATGACATGCTGCAATAAGAGCGCCCATGCCTGAAACATGATTAATTATCTGTGAATGATGAAGTCGGTGAAGATCAGAGGATGATCAATTGAGAACCACTGCAGTCTAATTTCAAACATCATCATTGGTTGGCAGGAGCATCGGCTTCTTCCCACAGCCTATACCGCCATTGTTAGCACTTGAGAACCCTGCTGCGCTTCCTTATCCTCACCCACGAGGATGGCTTCCATTTCTACTTGGTGTAAGAATTAAAACCTCCTCTTTCGGTTCTTTCACTGTTAATCACACAACGACTTGCAGATCACAATCAGTATTCAACTTGGAATCGCACTCGTCGTCTACACGCTACTCCTTACCTAGCTCGCACAGATACCCACACATCCCGTACTGCTACCTCCATGGCTCGTACAAATACACAGGATGCCGTCATCATCAACATGGAGGATACCACAACCAAGAAGGAGAAGAAACAGGAGACCCTCTTTGGGCCCAACATTGGTGTTGTCAGCGCTTCGCCCCAGTGGGCTCAATCCATGGGACAGAAGGTTCCCGCAGATAACGTCTCTTCTCACATCATCCAGAACTGGATTACAAGGAGCAAAGAGGTGTTTCAAGTATCATCTAATGTCCTGCCTCATGTACTGACTCATGGACAGCCTTCCCAACCAACAACTACTCTCCAGGCGTTGGTTAATCTCAAGCGGCCGACGCTCCGCTTGTGTCCTTTGACTATCTCACCGGGAGATGATCCGGAGCATGTCGATTCTCACCACCACCACGGCCTGGAATTCGAATACGATTGCGACGCAGCCAAGTGTCGCATAAACGTCAATGTGGTGCTACCTGGAGATCACCCCTTTGCAGAGACCATAGATAGCACAGGCTACTCGTGCATCTCTGTTTTCGAATCCGTCGTTGACGGAGGTTTTGGTAAAATGCTCCAGCTAGAAGAAGGTGCAACCCTCGAATTAGGAAGGTTTGAGCAAAAGCAGACCGAGGCAGAGACCGCCTCTTCCCAGGCGATCGGAGCCCCCGAGTCATCCCGAGCAGCAGATGGCGTTGATTCCGCTCCTGCTAGCAGCAGGAATGAACGTGTACGGAAACGCTTTACGGGATTCAATTTCCGGAAGCGTTCCGCTGACAGGTCTGTGTCAGGACCTGCACTTGCCGTCGTTGATGTAGAAGCATCTGCGCCCACCGTTGAAGGAAGTAATGAGAAGGAGAATAAAGAGGACTTGGAGGACGGTGTCCGGGTCACTATCCGGTTGTCGGCGTTGGACGAGGATGGTATTGACCTGGCTGTGGCTAACGAGCAAGTAACATACCTCCATGTCGTCCGTTTTGGCGCTCCTCCCGAGGACGAAAAAGATGACTCTAGGCCTTGGGTCGTCAAGGTCGTGAAGCGTGAAGCCACAGTGCGTTTTACATCTGGTCACTTTTGATGATATATTCATATCATGATTCGAAAGATTGGACCTCACACATTCCAGCTGCACGAGATTTACGGTCTTTCCTCTCAGTCTACCTCATCCTCTCAACCACAGGCGACTTCTCCCGCTGCGGACGCACACACTTACCCGCCCGCGTCTGCACCCGCAGCGCCTGTGCACGAAGATGAGCCATCATCCGAGTGTTTACTATGCCTTTCTTCCCCGCGTGAAGTAATCTTACTACCTTGCCGCCACCTCGTCGCATGCAAGGAATGTGCCATCAACATGGTTGAATTCGGTGCAGGCGGCAACATTATCCACACCGACGAAGCCACAACTGCAACCACGGGCGGTGAAACTTCCGCTACAGAAGCTCCAGCTCCAACACCCGCCACGATCTCCCAGAACATCCGGAGAAAGCGAAAGGCAAAAGGCTGGTTCTGCCCCGTCTGCCGTCAACGTAAGCGACATTTATATTACTTGCGTCTTGCCTGACATATCGTGCACATCCCCAGCTTACACCTCGCTCTTGCGGATATCAACGGCACCTCCGACAAAGGATATATCTGACGACGAACATCGTACATCCATCGATGGGCACGAGCATGAAGATGACGAGCACGACCACGAACACGAACACGAACACGACCATGAGCGTGAGGACGAGGATGACGAGCACCCTCTGTCCACCGGAGCACCAGCATCTGGTCGCATGTTTAATAGTCTCCGCTCAGGCCTCATGCGTCTGAGCGTGGCACGTTCTGATGGCGGGCACACCGCCGAGGGCACAGAAACCCAGCATCCCACAGAGGTGCCTGCGTCAATTGTTTAGGGATCGATGGCTCGACCAGTGTTTGTTGTATGTGATGTGTAGGCTGATGTAGGCTGATGTAGTACTCTATATGGTTTAGGCTGGGTTACTAAGGCCATGTTTGTGGTTGGCTCCTTGTTTACGAACACTCAATTTTTTTTCGTACTGATTACTCGTATTGTTTTATGTCTAGTTTCGTTTCACTCTTGGATCTTCATTGTACCGATACCGTACTCTTAAATTATCGGGTGCAAATTATTAAAAATGCCATGAACTGTACAGGATTCGTCTGATATTCCGCGCTTGATCAAGTAAGGACAGAGGTGAAATAGTATGCAAATATCGCCGCCTCACACAAATCTCTCCACAAAGGCCCCGGCCCCAGCAACAGGTGAGTGCAAAGCATCCAGCGCCCACTCTTCCCTCAACCACCTACACACCATCCTA
Organism: Suillus clintonianus; assembly: GCF_016758775.1. Classification (NCBI taxonomy): domain Eukaryota; kingdom Fungi; phylum Basidiomycota; class Agaricomycetes; order Boletales; family Suillaceae; genus Suillus; species Suillus clintonianus. The sequence goes on along the minus strand of NW_024539291.1, from coordinate 104,389 downwards.
AAGCTAGACACCGACCCCTTCTCCTGCACGAGCACGATTGCGCACGTGAACCCGCTTCCTAACGAAGGCTTCCCAAACCCATATCGAAATGTAGGCGACATCGGTCCTGAAGCATGATACATGGGCAATCGTGGACTGGATGCAGGGGTGGGGGACTGCGGGTGCCCCTGCGAAGACGAGGACGAAGACGATGAGGAAGAGAATTCGACTCGGAACCGAACTTGTTTCTGCACGACCGACCCGGACATAGTATCAACAAGGTCATTCAAGCGACATCGGAGAACCCCATGCCCATCCGTCTCCTCAAGGCCGACGATGACACCGAACTGCTCGAGAATGCGAACGGCCTCGTTACGCGTGGCGTACATCGTGTCCGTCGAACAGAGTACGTAGGTGTGTGCTTTCCAGTTGAAGAGGTTGGAGAACCAGCCTTTGACTTCCCCGACGGGGGTGGAGAGGATAGAGGGCATAACGGGTGAGGAGATCTGGAGTGGTGACCCGAGGATGGAGCGTTTGGATGGGTGGGCTGGTGAGTGGAGGTCAAGCGCTGGGGCTGGTAAAATGTTAATATTTTAAAGACAGCAGGGGAAAAGAAAAATACATACGTCGTGCTTTTTTGTCCTTTTCTTTCATGACCTCACGAGCGCCATAGATACTGTTGCGCAACTCACGTCCGACGCGTGCCTCGTTGAGCCTACCACCAAACAACCCACCACGTGTCTGCATGACCTCCAGGTAAGGCTGTCGGAAGTTATGATGATCATGATTTTCCTTATTAGTTTCGCTGGGGAATTGGTGATACTCATAATCGACCGTAGGCTCATTCAAAGGGGCATAGCCGTGACGGTTAACAAATGCCTCGGTGTATCCTTGAGTCGGAGAATGGTAAGCTTGCTCCTGGTTGCGCCCCTGTGTTACGCTTTGCCACGCCGAAAGAACATTCACCCAATCCGGATCAGAGCCCGTCGCAGACTGCATTTCAACCTCCGTTGAGTTCGCTGATACTTGTTCATTTGCAACAGCGGAGATTGGAACAGGAGCTCGGAGGATACAAGGGTTGAGGGCGGGGTGTGCAGGAGCGCCAGGAAAGCGGGACCCCATTGGCGGTGTGCTCGGAACAGTCAAGGGCTGGAACATTTGTTGGTTATGAGCGAGATAGCCGTGCTGATCCTGATTCGCTCGAGGATAGAGAAGGGAGACGGTTGATGCACGCGTCCTGTATTGGGGCTCGGGGTGGGGATTCGCAGGTTCAGTGATGTGGCCAGATTTCATGCTCCTATGACGTGTAGGGGCCTCGCGGACAGGGGAAGACATAGGTCGGACGCGATGTGGTCTGGGTCCAATCGGGGACGGAGGTCGGGCTCGTGAAGTTCCACCAAGGAAAGGAGACGCCAGACCAGGTTGCTGGGGCGATGGCGTGCGGGAAGGAGGTGGGGGCGCATCCCGACTACTCCGTAAACGTAGAGAATATGCATCTACATCGACGCTTCTCTTCGGAGGGGGTGACATGTACTGTTTTGTAATAACCTTTATGCCGGGAGAAACAGGTGCCTCGCCTACATCAAGAATGATACCATAATCTTTGAAAGTCTGCTCGCGGTAGTGTTGCAACAAGAAATAGAACGCCTTGGCCAATGTGCCTTCGCCTGCTGGGCTCAAGAGGTCGGCTTTGATCGTTTCGATGTCACCATGTCTCCCCCAGATGACGCGGAGAGATTCCAAAAGATCAGGGTCAATACGGGCCGCTGACGGCAGGGGAAGAGCCAATTCAACGACAGAGGGAGCTGGAACATAGACAATCCCAGGTGTTGATTTGTTGAACCAAGGGTGGGCCATGATTTCGGGAATCTGAGGGGGTTTGATGACATTGAGAACAGCAAAGAGCTGCTACTTACCGTAATACGACGGTTGACATCTACTACAAGCATGCGAGTCAAGAGATCTTTTGCCTGAGGATCGATGTAGGCTGGAATGTCGTACTTGCCCGCCTTAACTTTGGAAAGAAGGATCCGGACATTCTTATCGTCGAATGGAAGCCTGCCGGTAAGTAAAGCGAAGAGGATAACGCCGCAGCTCCAAATGTCAGTGGCATTGCCTCTATATTTCAGGCCATTGACAATCTCCGGGCTTGCGTAGTGAGGGCTTCCACAACTAGTCTCGAGCTGTAGGGCAGGAGGGGCAAAAGCGGCCATGCCCCAATCGGCTAGTTTAATGAGCGGCGGTTTTAGTGAGTGAATCAAGATATTTTCGGGTTTAAGATCACGGTGAATGATAGAGAAAGTGTGGGCGTAGTTTAGTCCATAGACGATCTGCTTGAAAAAGGAGAGAGCTTCTAGAGGAGGGAGCCTTCCGCGGTTGACAAGGAAGTCAAAGAGCTCGCCACCTTCTACGTACTCGAGTACGAGGTAAAGTTCCTTCTCGCCTTCGAAAACATCGTAGATCCGGAGGATGTTTGGGTGGTTCATGAGTTTCATCATGATAATTTCTCTGTCGATACCCAACCGTTGTTTTTCTGATTTCGCCTGCTGTGTGGCGAGGGAAGCGCGGGAGTTGACTACTGGTTGAAGGGGAAGAATTTTGACGGCGGCGAGTTGACCAGTACGGCGGTGCTTTGCAATGCGGACGCGACCACTTGCACCTTTGCCGACACACTCGCCAATGATCCACTGGCCAATATACCTTGGATCCTCGGGAAATTCGAAGGCGCCGTGACCTGCGGCAGCCTTTTCTTTCTGCCAGCGAGTTCCTAGGTGAGCGGTATACTTAATGGGGGGCGCACGAGGAGGTTGGTCGACTGTCGAAGTCATTACGATAGGAATCTGTGGGTTTGATTAACGGTTAATATGCTTGTAAGATATATAGATAATGATAATGTCCCCAGCGGTGGACAGAATATAGTATACAGCGTGTAGTGTGTGGACGAGAGGAAGCAGCTGCAGGCTGGCGTCGATCCTCGAGAAGGTGATGCGTGGGAATTTAGATGTCCTTTATATAGTTCATCAATGATTTTCTCTGTAATAGACCTTGTATAAGTGGTCGATACACTATCAGATAGCAGGTCAGTGCTTAATATCAGAAATGGAGGCCCGTGCATGACAGCATCGGAGTTTCGTACCTAGGGAGCGCTTATTTTGTGTTTCACTGGTTACGACCGTGTGGCGTGTCCAAGCCGTGCCCACTCCAGCAAAGTCTTGGAACGGGCTATCCACACCGTGTCCAACTTTACGAAACGTCCAAGATCGCAAGGCTTTCCTTGCGTCTACGAATGAACCCAGGAATCTGAACTAAGTCTGACAAAGTCTGAACACAGATCCTTGTGGATATCTGACGACCCGGTCACGACGTCGACCGTCATGCGCCGATTCATACTTGCATTGCAACTGGCCCTCTATATCTTTCCTCTCGTCTCCAGTTACACTTGGTCCTTTACTACCACACCTCAGCAATGCGCCACCTTATCTCTACAGATATCTGGCTCTGGCTCTCCTCCATACAGCGTTTTAATTATTCCCTATGGACCAACACCTCTCCCGAATAACGTAGAGGCACGCACCATTGTGTACCAACAGTTTAGTGGTGATTCCACCACCACCAGCTTCCAGCTCAAATACCCGACCACATCCCAGTTCGTCGCCGTGGTGAGTCTCGTCACTTGCGCCACATCTTGTGTGTACAAGCTCACTCTTATGTAGGTCAGCGATAGCACTGGTTTTGGATCTGGCGGAACCAGCGTTGCTGCTTCAGTGATGAGCAGTACCGACAGCAGCTGCTTCAACTCAACTGCAACGGTCATGCCAGATTTCCCATTCAACATATACCCTACCAACCAGGTCGTACAATGCAACGCAAGTAGATTGTGGTGGGACCCTACTGAAGTCGAAGGGTGCGCTCTTATCTCCCTTATACTAGCTTCCTTTGAACAACATGTCCCAACAGCACCCCATCCTTCCAGGGTGTCATTCCTGGTGGACAATCCTTCTCAATTCCCGAAGGCCAGATAACGCAGGTATCCAACGAGGGCACTGGGTTCAGTTGGATACCCTCTGTCCGCGAGGGCTCGACACTCATTATAGTCGCTGGAGACGACCGTGGGCTTGGTACAGGAGGAAGCGGGCTGTATACCGTCTCGCAAGGCATATATCCCAACAGCTCATGTTTGACCACCGCCTCGCCTTCATCCACTACCGGTCTTCCTGCAGGTGGTACATACCCAACTAACGCCAGCGGTGCAGAAACCACCGGCGGCGCCACCAGCAGCAGGTAGGCCATGTTGTTCACCACATGGATGGCTATTTTTACTCATCTCCACGACAGCAAAAGTAATGTCGGCGCAATAGTTGGTAAGCTCGTTTCATATCCGCTCCCTCAATATCCATCTCACGCATTCTAGGCGGCGTTATCGGCGGCCTTGCTGCAATCGTCATCTTTGCGCTCGCAGGGTTTTACTTTATCCGTCGCAGAACCGCCCACAAGGTCATCAAGGAACGACCCGTCGACCTCCTCCAAGGTGATCCAGAAGACGATCAAGATCCAACGCCCGGTGAACTCGGGAATTACTACCGTCCTGAACCCTTTCTCGCCACTGAACCTACAGAGACGTCTTCTATGTACGCACGTGAGGACGTCAGAGCTGGCACCGTCATGTCGGGCTCGCGTTACGGCACCTCGGATCGTAGACAGTCTGGGATCACGAGCTTCAGCGATATCCGGTCTGCGACGCCTGACTATGAGATGGGCATCACTGGTGGTAGTACCATCCCAAGCAGCTCCCGCAAATCTCCTATGCCAAGGCTCCGGCCTGTTAATATTATTCAGCACGACGACGCAGGTGCCGCGGACGAGCAGGCCGAGGGCGAGCCAGACACTGTTGAACTTCCCCCTGCATATACTCATATCCGAAAAACAAGTTGAATCATTCCCCTTCCCACTTCATTTACTTTCTTTCCTACCAGGCTTTCTTTCTTTCGTTCGCACCCTACATCGTTCATAATTTTGTGCATGTTCTTGTTTATGATCCATTGCATTCTCCTGCCAGTGCGTACTTATTTCCCCGTCAGAAGCTATATCACTTACATACATCATGCCTGTTGTATATCAGCTACTGTCATGATATCACCCAACTCCGATCGGACGCTCAAAGACTTCAGTATCGACGTAGCTTTATCATATATACGTACACGGACGTACGTTTCAGTATTATACATTGTAGCTTCGTTTCACATGCTCGCTCCACAGTTATGTTACAGTATATGTGGGATCGAATCGATCCTATAGAAGACTTGCCATCGTAGGGAGGCGGGGAAACTTGACACGCTTTGAATCAGACACCAGCTTCCTTGGAACAGACACTTGCAGTCTTTTGACGCATCTTCAAGATCAGCTGCATGGATGCGAACATGATGCTCCCGCCAGTAGCAACGCTCTATCCATAGTGTATTAGCCAAATAAAAAATAAAAGCGCAGCTTGACACAATCCACTCACCCCAGCAAAGACAGCGGCCTTCCACCAGATATAATGCGAAGTTAAGAAAGCCCCGCAAATCGGCGCCCCTAAGCTGAACGTGAAGTGACGGGTGAAAAAAAAAGTAAATGGCTCACGTGCCTGTGAGCGATCCAATACCTATGAACACATGTCAGAACGTCACCGAGTCCAGACCCGCAGAACTTACCACCTATCGCGAATAATATCCCCATCCGTGCGCTTGAGCAGCTTGTCAGATTATATCCCAAGGCATACGTAAAGTGGTTACCCGATGTCTGAGATTTCAGGGGTCAGATACGATATCAATGGGCCTATCATTGCTACAACTGTGGGTTGAACTTGGTGAGTTGTCAGAGGAACGTCAAGAACCTACGCACCGCCACCGGAAAAATAACCATAGCTAATAGCTATCAATGCCACGCTGGCCATTGAGTGCAAGTCGGTCATTGCGAATATCACAGCAGATGATATTAACGAAGAGCCGATGACCGTGTTTGGGATGCCCACGTAGGCGGAGATAACACCCGCAGTCAGTCTGCCAACGAAAGAACCAGAATGAAGAATTGTGAGCTGTTGAAAGGCGATGAGTAATTCCTTATTATTCAAGTAGTCTCTGGCACACGCACTGAATAAAATGAAAATCCTTGGCTTAGACCGTGCAAAGTGGAGTCCAACTGGAGATAAAAGGTTTCGTAAAAGTAACCAGCTTCGTACAAAGCCATCCTAAGCAGTGGAATCAATTATAATGTTCATGTCATCAGCAGTGACTCACGCACCCTAAACACGCACACACATACGCACCATCTCTCGACGATTTTCGTAGAACGCGTGTGTAACTTACGGCCTTTGATTGCGGTGGAAGCCTCGTTCGCATCAGGAGATTTGCTATGAAAAGCAGGCCACCAATCAAGGCTGCACTTGCACGAACACCATTTGCAAAGCCAAGTCTTCCATTGATGAGGTTGTTAAGCATGATGGGGTGCAGGATTGAACCCGTTGACGCCCCCGCAACGACAAAGCTCATCACGAAAGCTCTGCGTCGCTGGAAGTGGTGCGATACCACAGCGATGGAGGGAACATTCGTAAGGCCTATTGCAAAACCGACACCGACACCTTGGGAAAGGAAGATCTATATGACAATTCGGTCAATGAAGCCACGTAGTAACAGAAACGAGACTTACTTGATAATATCTATCTGGCTTCGCCAGGGACAACATAAAGAGGAAAAAACATTGGAGGAGACAGCCGATCTTCATCGCATGGTAGCTGAAAATGTATGATCAGGGACATATTTATGCGAACTTCTTGCACACATACAATGCGCCCCGGTCAAGCATCCTTCCTGACACGAGACCGACTGATAATATTAAAAATGCATTGACACTTCCTATCCAGCTATACGCCCGTAGATGTCAGAACGCTGGCAGGCAAGAAATGACTCAAGTCTATAGCTCACTGACGCGATTTCAGATGGCGTGGAATTGGTCAGGTATGTTTGAGTGTAAAAGTCTGCATATCGGGATTGTCAGCTCGTTCTGTAACACAATCCCTAAAGATGCTTGCCTTGAAAGACACCGTAAGCGCTGGTATATCTGGAACGCGTTTAGTAGTCTGGGCACAAATATTTGAGTCGACTATTACCCGAAGCCACAGAATTGGATCAAGAAACTAGAGAGTGGTTGGTTGCGAGCATGAAGCGATAGATACAAAAGCACTTACGCGCCCAGCGCTGTGCCCCAAGCTGTAAACCCACCTTCGGGAAAATCTGGCGCATCCAAGTGGTCGTCAAGGCCAGAATCTACAGAGTTTTTGTCGGTTTGCGAGGCGCTTGCGGGAGCCTGCAATGCAGCTTCATCACTGGAGAAAGGTGTGGACATGGACAATAGAGGCGACGGGTGGGGCATACTACAACATGCTATCCTGTCATGGAGTTTAAATATTGGAGCAGCCAGGGAGGCCTGGGGCAGCTGTATTATGTACTCACTGTCATCGTCCCTAGGCTCGTGACCAGTCTGACGTACGTCTTTCAGAGGGGAAAACGACTTGTACGTGGTAGTACACAAACGAGCACGCCGGTTTAATCCGCGGCTAGTGACAGGAGAAGGGTCCAGTCTGCGATTGGTTTTTCCATGCAGCCCGCGTCATCAAACCCATAGTTGGTTTTTATCCAGCCAACTTCGTGCAAATGCGGGATCAAGTCGTGTGTGAAATGAGGTATTGGTCGTGCAACTCAATTCATTGGCCTCTAGAATCACGAGCTGTGAAACTTATTGAATTCATCTACGCTAGAACAATCAAGAATACTCGTACCGCCTCCCGTCAACTCGCCGTCTGTCTTTCAAGATTCCGCAGCAGATGCAGTGCATCATCCGTCGCCCTCAACTCGCCATCGACATACTCAAATCTCTGTCGAATCCTCCTCTCCATATCCTGTGCATGCTCCAACCTCCTTGCAAGGACGAACCCCCTGAGTACATTCGTATAGAGCCCAATGTCCAGAATCGGCGGCGCTCGGTCCGCTTGATCAACGCTCGTGCCTGCCTGAACCTGCGATACATCATCTTCCTCAAGCCGTTCGATTATAGAGACCGCCACAGCCGGATCCCCATACTCAGCAAACCCTCTTGCCACAATACTCCACTGCACGACCCCAGGTCTCAACCCAAACTTCACCATATCCCCCAAGACGCCCGCCGCCTGCTCCGGCCGACCGCGCTTGGCATGCAGCTTTATGAAGGGCGAAAAATGAGCCGCATCGACGGCGCGCTTTGGGAGCTGCAGCAATGATGGCGCGAATTTGGAGCCGGGCTCAGAAATGGGCGTCTGTGAGGTGCTTGAATCTGCGATGGCGAGGAGATATTTGTACATGCGCTCGTGATCGCGCTCTTGCGTTGACCAAACAAGCGCTTCCCATACGAGAGCAGTGTGGTAGGGTGTCGGCCATAGCTTCTCTGAGATATCGTATTGGTGATTTAACATGTGCTTTGGAAGCGATGTTCTTTGGGAAAGCGAAGCACGGCGCTTAGATATTAGTCTCATGACTTTTAATATAGTTCTACGAGGGACGCCGATCATGTGGAAATGGTATGCGAAGACGACGAGGGTGAGTTGAGGCTCGTTGCGGGAACGGTGGTAGAGCATCTCTGCCATGACCCATAGGGACTTGGCTTTGTGAGAGTGCTGGAAAGCTTTTTTCCGCAGAGTGAGTAAGGCACGTGTACGCCCGGTGGCATGGTAGGCATTCATGAATTCGGAAAGGGAGTACGAAGTGGGAGGGTTCTTTGAGATTATAGCGCGTCGGAGATAACGCAGACGGGAAGCCAGGGTAAGGGTGTCGGTGTTAGAACAAGTGCGCTTATGCCAAACGTCTGGGATGCTGTAAGGATTACTGGATATTTGTTTGCGTAATTCATGGACGCTGGCTGTAAATGCTTCGTCTGGGGAGTGCTCTAAGAGGAATTTAAACGTGAAGTCTGTGACTTGACGTCCGCGTGTTGCAGCGACGCGCGTAAGTTGAAGGGCGTGCTCCGCTCGGCCAGCGAGAAGTTGGTTTCTGATAACGAGGCTGTAGATATTTGCCCATTGTTCTGGAGTGACTTCCACGTGGCCTGTTTTTGAGAGACCCTCTACCGCTGTTTCCAGTTGGCAAAGATACTTCTCAGTTGTGGCAGGACTCGCATAGCGGGCAAGGGTGCTCAACACTTGCGACTGTGCATCAGCAGCAAGATACCCTTTTGATGCCATGGCAAGACCGAAGCGCATGACGAGTGAGATATTAAGGTAGTTCGATCCACGAAAGAGCTGCTGGCGGATATCCTTGAATGTACTCCGTTGTTCTGTCGCAGTAGGCACCAACGAAAGCCATGCCGAAAACGCTTCGGCTCGATTTTTGAGCCCTTTCGTCTGAAGAACAGCTCTCGCTGCCCGTTCGTAGATTGTGTGCGGTTGAATGGGTATCTTGAGATCAACCATCTCTTTTCGCAATGAGTCCGCAACTGCGTAATCCCCCGCACGTATAAGATTTACGAGGGTCGCAGACGATGTCTGTGGGGTATATACGGATGAACACTGAGACACGGCCGAGGTATACTCTGTAGTCATCTCCTCGAAAACCGACATATCAGGTGCTTGACGTGGAAGAGGCATGTGTTCGACCTCGATGGAGGATGGTGACTGGGTCGAGATAGCGAGAGATGCATTGAGTCTGTTGCGTGCTTGAGACCAAACTCTTGGTGGAAGAACATCTAGGCGTAAGCGCACACGGCTAGCATGCAGCCAAGGTGGTTGGCTGAGGATCCATGTTGCCATGCAAGGTGCAGCACTAAGTTTCTTAGTGAAGTGCGAAAATCATGAAGGTGGCGGTAACAGTAAAACCTGAAAAGGAAGGTATGAATGTTTTCTTACGGTACTACCACAACTAAGTAGTCCATCACAGTACTTGACCACGGTGATATACGACTCCATGACGATTAGGCTCATAGATATAACCCTTCTCCAGAATCTACCAGTGGTACGGTATACCTGCGTTAACATACGGCAAGTATGGGCGTGCGTGATCTGGAACGTGAACGTCACAGGTTCTTCGGTTCCCCGAGCTTCATAAATATTTATAGATTGCTTTCTCTCTCAACCTTTTTCGGCCCCCAGCCCTCGACACTAAGTAGTGCCCGCTGTCCCATTGGGATACAGACTACCTTCCAAAAAACATGGTCCTTCCTTTATTAACTGCAGCACATCGCAGATTTATCATTATTGCGTTAATCGCTGTGGTATGTCAAAGCCATATCCGAGTGCCCCGTCACCTTACCCTCAGCTTCGCGTATAGTTGTGTGTATTTTATTTTATGAGTATGGGACCCGAAGACTATTACTCGTCTGCCAAAAGTTTGTCCACAGGACAGTCCAAGGACTCTACAAGTGTCGAACAGACAAGCGATACCCCACTACTACTCGGATCGGCTCCAGCACAGAGCAAACCATCACCCTCCTTTGGCAATATCACTCCACATGACGTATCTTCTCCCCGCAGAGCCAACGCTACGTTGGTGATGCTCGCGCGCAACAGCGATCTCGACGGCGTGATATCAAGTGTAGAACAGCTGGAGGCCAAGTTCAATCGCAAGTTCAAATACCCCTGGGTGTTTTTGAATGACCAACCCTTCTCTTCTGAGTTCAAAAGGTATACCGTGTCACCATTTAGCGCACTTGGTTTATCATGTGTTTTCAGGCGTGTCAGCGTGTTGACTGATGCAGATGTGTCTTTTGGGCTAATCCCTCACGAAATGTGGGTACAACCGGACTGGATAGATGAAGGGCGAGCTCAGGCGGGACGCAATATGCTAGTGAAAGAAGGCGTAATTTATGGCGGCAAGTCTAGCATTGGTCTGCCCTCCTTTACTATCTTACCTCTGAACCCACAGGCAGTGTTTCGTGCGTATGTTCGTGCAACCCATTCAGGTCGTGTCTCATACTTGGCCATTAGTTACCGTAATATGTGTCGGTTTAACTCAGGGGTGGGTCCTTCGCGTTGCGGGTTCATGAATGATAGTTCTTTCAACTAATTTCTGTGCAGTTCTTTTTCCGCCATGAACTCTTAACGCCATACAAGTGGTACTGGAGAGTAGAGTCAGTCGTTCAGCATGCCAGATGAATTGAGTGCTGATTTATTTTGTAGACCCGACGTCAGATTTTACTGTGACCTGGACTATGACCCTTTTGTATTCATGGAAGATCATGACAAGGTTTATGGTGAGTTATTCACAGTACAGTAGTTGAGCTGCTAAATTTATGTCCACGACCAGGCTTCACGATTTCAATGCCAGGTAAATTAGCATTCCCGCTGTATCTTTTGTAGCATGAATCACGCTCTCAACAGAATGGGCACCTACTATAATCTCGCTGTGGTCGATAGTGCAAGGTAAGCACTGATTATCATGCTCGGTAGCTCGACGATGAACCTATTTACCAGAGTTCATCTCGGAATTCCCTCAATACGTGTCACCCGACAACGCAATGGATTTTATATCTGATGATGCCGGCGATAGTTTCAACATGTGTCACTGTAAGAGCCGCTCAATATTATGGTGGGAAAAAAAAGCAACTGACGCCCTCAGTTTGGTCAAACTTCGAAATTGCGGATATGGATTTCTGGAGGGGCGAAGCTTACACAAAATTCTTTGACTATCTCGAGAACGCAGGAGGGTTTTACTATGAGGTGAGTTTAAGATATCTCTTTTCTGTTCGTGTCGCCTGACCGTACACAGAGATGGGGGGATGCACCTGTTCATAGCATCGCCGCAGCCTTATTTGCTCGCAAGGATCAATTGCATTTCTTTAAAGATATCGGTAAGCTTTGGTCATATCGTTTCGTAGTCATAACTGATCCGTTTAAAGGTTATAAACACGCTGAATTTGCTCACTGTCCCCAGGGTAAACAGTGGCGAGAAGGACACTGCTCATGCAATCCGAACGATAACTTCGGTACGTTAATACATTACGATTAATCTTGGCGATACTAAAAAGATGGTCCAGATTTTGCGCAAAGCTCATGCCTGAGGAATTTCATGCGGTTAGACGATTGGATGTTCGGTTGATTAAAGATAGACGCTACGATGTATTTCTACCGTGCAGAATAAACTATTTTAAGTCGCTTAATTACTAAGTTATTAATCCCCAGTCAGACCAAGGCCATCCTGCATTACAAATCACGAATTTGACGGTTGTGTTCCTTCATAACCAGCTGAGTTATCATGTCGTACCCTTTGCTGCAACTACAGTTCGCATTTTTCATCCTTATTCAATTCTGCTTCATTTTTGAGTTACGAAACATGTCTCATGGCGCACTCTCGGCTACAATTGCGTAGCAGAGTCGGGGACCGGCGGCGATTCGTGTACGCCTCATGGTACCGGTATTCCCATTGCCCACTGGATTAGGGCGCTCTCCACAATAGTACTAGTGGTTATAAACCTACTCCCAGTGCTGAACAATTCTCATTGCTCGCACGCTGACGCGTCCTGCTGCTACTAAGCGTGACATCGTGTGATACAATGCAAATTTGAGGGAGAGAAACTTGCCGTCGCATTTGCGCGCACACCATCATTAAAAAAATCACTGATTTTTGTGAGTAGTTCTACAGACCTCTACCTACAAGTTACACTAATTTTTGACACTTTCCGTGCAGTGGTTCAGCAGCAAAACGCGAGTGCAAATCAATTTGCATTACTAATATGTCATCGATAGCACCTTCAAGTTCATCCATGGATCCTGAAAAGATAAAAGAGAAAATCGTTCGTTTTCGAATCCTCATCATAGGAAGAGCGAACGCAGGAAAAACGACCATCCTAAAGAGGGTTTGCAATACCAAAGAGAACCCAGATATATTTAATGGTGCCGGGGAGAAGGTGCGCATCGTGATGCTAGTACGATCATGATAGTGATGACTGTCCATCAACATCAGATCGACGTCGTTTTGGAGGAATCCAGAGGGGTAACGTCTACTATCGTCAAACGTTAGCAACATGAACTAACGTGTTCTCAGCGTGGGGAACACGACATCGAGCACGAAATGGTGTTTCGAAAAAACCCAGGCTTCATCTTTCACGATTCACGTGGTTTTGAAGCAGGCGGCGAATCCGAGTATGATGGGGTGAACGCATTTATCACAGAACGTTCGAAGAAAGAAGTCATAAAGGATCGTATTCACACAATATGGTAATGAGCCAAGTTGGCGATATGCAGTGGCTCACTTCTTTGACCTAGGTACTGTATCCCAATGGATAAAGCAAGCAGGCCGTTCACCGAAGCTGAACTCAAATTTTTCTCCCGCTGTGATACCGGAAGCAGTAAGCTTTCGCATCTGCCTGTTGACCTACTGATTCACAACTTCGTTTCTTAGTCCCAGTGATCGCAATATTTACGAAATTCGATGCACTCTACGCCAACGAATTCACACAACTGATAGAAGGCGGAACATCGAGGAAGGACGCCAAGAAACTGGCTCCGAAGCGCGCCGAGGAGACATTTGCGAACTGGTCGCAATTGAAGTTTCTTTACCACTCCAAGGATATTCGACGGCCACCAAAATGTCACGTATGCCTCTCTGGTAAGTGGTGAATTGTTGAATTGCGAGACATGATGACCATTGATCCATCAGACATGCACAAGGATGATGCAGACTGTGGGCTACTGATCGAGCGCACGGCTGAAACTCTGGACAGTGAAGTCCTTCAGCAATTGTTCGTCTCAACTCAGCAAACCAACTTGGAGCTCTGCGTGAAATATGCAGTAGAAAGGTAATTGCTCATAAGCTCATTCGACTGCCGAGAGTGTTGTTTTACTATTGTTCAGCGCACTTGCAAATATTGTTGCCTCTGATGAGAAAATCTCATCTGAGGATGCAATAGCAAAGTTGGGTAGCTGGTTTCCACATATTTCGGTAAGATCATATGAATATTTGAAAGTTGCTCTCATTCATGTTGGGCTTTTGCTTGCAGACAGTACGTCTGTTGATCCTCGTTGATGTTCGAGCGATGCTGATCCAAGCCATTGCCCACTGTTCGCAGGGTGTGAGTGTCTTAATCCTCGTTCGAGCTCCAGCCATGCTGATCCAAGTCATTGCCCACCGTTCGCAGGGTGTGAGTGTCTTGATCGTCGTTCGAGCTCGAGCCATGCTGATCCAAGCCATTGCCCACCGTTCGCAGTTTGTGAGTGTCTTGATCCTCGTTCGAGCTCGAGCCATGCTGACACCGTTCGCAGTCTGTGAGTGTCTTGATCCTCGTTCGAGCTCCAGCCATGCTGATCCAAGCCAATGCCCACTGTTCGCAGGATGTGAGGGTCTCGATCCTCGTTCGAGCTCGAGCCATGCTGATCCAAGCCAATGCCCACTGTTCGCAGGGTGTGAGTGTCTGATCCTCGTTCGAGGTCGAGCCATGCTGATCCAAGCCATTGCCCACCGTTCACAGTTTGTGAGTGTCTTGATTCTCGTTCGAGCTCCAGCCATGCTGATCCAAGCCGTTGCCCACCGTTCACAGTTTGTGGGTGTCTTGATCCTCGTTCGAGCTCGAGCCATGTTGATCCAAGCCATTGCCCACTGTGCGCAGGCTGTGAGTGTCTTGATCCTTGTTCGAGGTCGAGCCATGCTGATCCAAGTCATTACCCACTGTTCGCAGGCTGTGAGTGTCTTGATCCTCGTTCGAGCTCGAGTCATGCTGATCCAAGCCAATGCCCATGGTTCGCAGCTTGTGAGTGTAGTAATCCTTTGCCAAGTTCGAGGCTTGGTGACTGAAATAATCGTTGATCCGTTTGCAGAATGTCGGTATATTAATCCTCCACTGATCTTTAGCCATACTCACCTACAAATTGCTTATCCGTCGATAGCTTGTGAGTGTGTTCATCCTCTGTCGACCTACCACCTTGCCCATTAACGTGTTTTCAGGGTGTAAGTTCATTCTCCATTGTCCTCGTGTCATGCTGACCGAAGACATTGCTGATCTGTCGACAGATTGTGAGTAGGTTGATTTGCTGTTTGGGTCTAGTCGTGCTTATCACTGGCGTTGCACATCCCTTCACAGACTGTGAGTGTTTGATCTTCGAGCTTTACTCACCAATGGCATTCCTCATCCATTGACAGGATGTCAGTGTGTCTATCATCCGTCGGGGAGCTCGGTTTATCACTGACATTGCGCATCCCTTAACAGCGAGTGAGTATTTGATCACCGAACTTTGCTCACGAACGATATCACCAATCCATCAATAGGACGTATGTTTGTTCATCCTCCTTCGACCTTGGGCCATGCTGACCGAAGATATTATTCATTGACAGTATGTGAGTGTATTGATCCTCAGCAGAAGGAGATGATTTTCAACTTAACATCGTAATTCTACCAGCTTGGCAACGATCGACGTGTAGAGATGGGGTCTAGGTTACTCTCTGTGGTATGTCCAATTGGTCACAGACTACACACAATTCTCATGTTGAAAATTTGCCAGGCCTCTGGCTCATCGCCATTGGAGAAGATTGTTCAGCTTAGCTCCGGTGAATTTTCCGGCGATATTGCAATGAAACTGCTTATCATTGATCATTTAGCTGCTCTCATCATTTTCGAACACTCTTTCTACATTCTTGACACGCGGCGCTATCTTCAGGACCAGCAGCAGTCTGCTCACTGTGTTTTTGACGCTCTCGAGCAGTACATGGCGTCTCCACATGATCCTGCTGTAAGAGAAGTTGTGAGCGCTGCCGTTCTCACACATAAAGAAGCAGAGCGCCCTGCCGTCCTCGCATATGAAGAAGCTAAGCGTACTGCCTTCCATACATATGAAGAAGCTGAGAGAGCTGCCTTCCACGCCTATGAAGAAGCTGAGAGCGCTGCCGTCCACGCATATGTAGGAGCTGTGAGCGCTGCCGTCCGTCAATATCAAGGAAACCGGTCTACTTGGATGACGAAGTTACCGTTCGAGCGCTTCCGGAGGAAGGAGAGGAGGGCCAAAGAATCTTTTGAATGCTCTCAGGCCAAGAAGAAACAAGATTTCGAACATTCTCAGCAGGAAGTGAAACAGGCTTTTGGGCTTTCTCGGGAGAAAGCAAAACAAGAGTTTGAACAACGTTTTCAGGAGGAACTTGAAGAAGTGAAAAAACTTGTTCGTCGTTTATTTCATTCTCAGTGGCGCTCATACAAACGTGTGTCTATTTGCTTTCAGGCGAGGGAGGACTTACTCCAAAGAATTCTTCAAATCACTTTACAGTATCGCCTGCGTAAGTTTCAACTCTGAGGATCGTAGCGATTCCGCTTACCTCTTTGTAGCAAGACCTTGAGGCAATGCAACATAACGTCGATATTGTTCTGGTTCGAAGTGGAGTCGAGGTGTCTCGGCGGTGAATGCGGGTTTCTTGAATGTGGTCTGTCGAGGTAGTTTCAGGAGGTGGAACTGTACGAAATAGCTATATAATCGTGCAATCTGGCGTTTTTTCTGGTATGGGTTACCCTTCTCTCGAACACAACGCCGTCCGTTACACGTTTTTGGATGATATTGGTCACCCTCAGCCGAGACGGTGGCGAGATCGATTGGGCTTGATTGTCTGATGTACCTCCCAATTATATGTGGTCCGATTCCAAGTGGATTACTAAGGTCGTGTATGTGTACCATTCTGCTCCACAGCTTTTCTCGATGTGTCTTTCAGAAAAGAAAGAAAATCTGGTTATTATGATTTCAGAGTTACACTCTATGTAGACACATGGTACATATATGACAATGTTAGTTGCTCTAGCTAGTGGATGCTGTATAAGATCTCTCAGAAGACTTGGCTGTCGGCAGATGATAGCCTTCGAACTGGATGGAGTTCAAGCAGCGGATGCACTTTGAAAATTTCCGGCTTTCGTTTTTTGAGGGACATTACTAAGTGTGCGGGTTACCACGTCAAAGGTAGATATCCCTCGCGCGTCAACCGTCCTGTGCATACCACGGTCAGAGTCCCATATGGCCATCGTTCGCGTTTCCACTAAATATGATCCCCGACTCGTAGAGGAGGGCTTTGTTTTGATGATCGGTCAAAAGCCCTGTCAAGTGCCACTCCAACAAAACGAGTCGGGGATTGGCGCTTGTCGCCGTTACGGTTAATATCACCCCGTCGGAGCCTCTCGGAGGCCTACCTCAGGCTGGCTAATAATTCCCCAATTAGTTTTATCCCGTACGCTATAAAGCGCGCAAGTCAAGCGCTCATTTCAGTGGTGAGTGCCCTTGCGGGAAGTCAACCAATTAATATCATCGTGTGAAGGAAATGATGATCCGCTGGCGCTTATAGGATCTGATTGGAACCAACTTCGACAAACGTCGTGACCCTAACCCATATTTTATCGGTGGTAGTTTGTAGGAGTGCTACGTCGACATGTGCCAGCATGGCAGCCCATGTATTTGTGCTACAACTACTCACCTCGAAGTTATTTGAGCACCTCCCTGCCAGATCCCGTATCACCAATGCATTTCTCCTTCCTTACTGTCGTTGCTGCTTTGGCAGTATCTATGTCTGTTAATGCCACACCAGCTGTTTTCAGCAGAAGCTGTCTTCCTTCGGGCTCTACTTGCACCAAGAACTCTGACTGCTGCGATAACGTCTGTACAGATATTGGGAGTTTGCTTTGCACCCAAATTGAACCTACAATGCAATAGGTCGGCTATCACTTTTGCGGGTAGGACCTAAGCTTAGCCTAATTAGATACCAGGCTGGCATGACACGAGGGTAAGTCACGTTTCTACTTTGCTGTGGAACCTGTGGCTCACAGCCGTTTTAAGTCGCTGGCGGAGTTGACCAATGTCACAGGTTGCGTTTAGACACATTTCGACCAATAGGGGTCCTTGAGTATGATAGAGGAAATGATACTGACTTGAAAACTTGACATGAAGTTGTGTGCTACTCTTCGGGCCCTGGCGGTTGTATTGATATCAGTGTGCAGGATATTCTAAGCAAGTCCTAAGGGTCTCCTGTCCCTGACTGGCGAATGTCCTGGTGAGGGGTGATTATGCCAAAGTTCTTCAGCACATGCACCCCGGGGCTCGAGCATGAATGGGTTTCCGATCAGGAGTCAGATATAATTAGTCTATCATACACTTACAGAAAGCAGCACAAACAGACAAATATGAAAGCTACGTAAAGGGACAACAGGGCTGCGTCAGTCAAAAGAAACGCACGAACGAATATAATTAACATATCCTACTGTTCCATCACGCTAGCTGGGCAAACTCCCCGTCGTTCCGAGGTCCTGCATCACCTTCCAGCGGAGTGCTGGATGATACCTCAGCCGCAATCGTCCCCTGACCTGTGGTGCCTAGGTTTGTCGGAGGGATGGATGTCCGACCGTTCTTCGCCAGCTCACTCCTCACACCATCAAGCATACGCTTGAGATTAACGCGCTCGTTCACAAGGGCCATCCGGGCGCTTTCAAGACCTTTCCTTTCTTCTTCCAAAACTTCCTCCAACTCTTCGAATTGAGACGTTTTAAGCTCGAGTTTCGTGAGCGTGAGTTTGATGAGTGACGAGAGAGTCGAGCGGATATGCACATCTTCGGCGTCTGCTAGGTTCTGAGCAGCTTTCGCAGAAGACTTGAGGGCAAGTTGAGCGGCGCGCGCGACGTGCGACTGGGGTACTTTGGACTGCAGCTTCGCCGGTTTTGCAGTGTCGGCAGATACGTCTTCTGCCCCTTCTGTATTTGATGGAGTGCTAGTCTCCGGTTCGGGATTCGCCGCCGTAGATGCATCGGGAGCATCCTCGTTCATGGCAGTGTCACCTTCCGCATCCTTTTTGTCACCAGACTCTCCTTTCTCGTCAAGTGTATTCTCCGTGCCTTCCCTTGGGGCGCAGTCTGTTAAAGCATGCATGGCAGTCTTTGCCGCTTCAGCGGCGACCCCCGAGCCAACAACACCAGCAAGGAAGGCGACCACGCTCATCACAGGGTTATCTGCCTGTTCGAAAGGGATTCGCCCAAACCTGAGTGGACCCGAGTCGCCTTCTGAGGCTATATACGGGTCCTCAATTGGTAGAGCCAGGAATTTCCTGATACACTGCTGAGACGTACGAGTCCCCACATGGTCCTCGATTGCGCTCCAGTCATCGTCGAACATCTCGATACCTTCCAGCAACAGAAGTACCTCCTGGTCTGTCCAGTCGTCGTCGGTCCCGCCATGGCTTACACCAGGCGGACTAGACGTGAGTCTCACAAAGTCTCCACTAAACATCGTCGACGGGAAACGCCCGTCGAGATAGCACGGACCACAGAGCTCAAAGTCTTTGACTTTCAACGAGTGATACCGCAGTGCGGTGCAGTCTGTTCCACATGTGTCGCACTGGTACGACATGTTCCCTTTTGACGAAACACCGTTCGCCAGCGCATTCGCCTCGGTAGAAGTCACCGCGCGTGATGCTTTGGATGTCGTCTGGTAGATGGAATTCCGCAACTCGAGTGATGCCAAACCAGAGCTACTGTGTTGTTGTATTGGCTTCGAGGCACCGTTCATTGCTGCTGCTGGATGCGTGATAGTAGGGCGAGTCCCAGGGTGCAGTGACTGCATGCCCCGAGGCGTGTCGAGGAGCACACGGAAATGGCCGGTGAAAGGTGGTGCAAGCGCGGCTGGTCGCGCTTCAGGGTCGATCTTAAGAGTTCATATTCATTACAAAGTGCTCAGATGATATGTCTACCCTTCGCACCTGATAGTTGATCAAACCCCACTGCTCCAGGAATGCATGCACGCGCATTATCGCGCACACGTCGCCTGCCAAGTTTCTCCGGCATGCAGTGACAGTCAAATACTCCGTCGGCCGAAGACGATACGTGTTAACCATAAAGTCGCGGTAATCTTTGTATATGGAGGGCGTTTTGGAGCGGTTTCTTGAGTTGAAAAATTCTGGGAGCGCGCGTCGCTCGACGGGGTGAATCTTGGACATGTCGAACCATGCAGAGTAGGATGGTATGACAACATCGTGTGTCTGCGCGGCGAGGTACTTTCTTGCCTGGTCCTCCAGTCGCAAGCGAGTAGCCTCTAGTTGTGCAGGGTCTTCATCGTCGTTCTCGTCTCCGGACTCCGCTTCTTCATCAGCTGCTTCCCCCATTGACACGTCTCCGGCGTCTTCATCTCCCTCCCCCTCCTTCAGCACCTTAATCACACCTGAGCCATTTTCTGCTGACGTAGGTTCCCCAGTGTCAGGTGGAAGGTTGCCAATATCCCCGCCTTGAATTGGGTCGAGTTCGCTACGCTTTCCCGGAGCGGACTCGGGTTCTACAGGCGAAGCGCCTTGATTTTGCTGAGGGACTGTGAGCTTGATTCGTTTTGCCTCTGACGTTGACGACGGCGAGCCCGTGCGTTTTGGTGAGTCCATCGCGGTCAAGTAGCCGTTGAAATGCAAGGTTAGAAAGAAACCTGTGTGCCAAACAGTTGCAAATAACCGTAGTGGCTGAGAAATTGGCACGCTCGGGAAAAATAGTCTCAACTCTCCACTCTCCAGTATGATCTACCATACAAGTTGACAAGCAAACTCACGACATATGTGCATGTGGCCCACGTTGGGAGCAGTGTTTTTTCACGAGGTATGCAGGATATTTTATAATGCTAGCGCATTCGTTTTTAAGCAGATATTTGGGTAAACGGGCGACTAGCTCATTACCGGTGACCCGCAATGATCTTCTACTAACATTTATCTGGTAGATCTTGCTGTCACCACGAGGCGGGCGTTTTTGTAGGGCGTTTTTAACATCCCGGGAGTCTACTGCCACCGATGGTCCTCGCGCAGACAAGCATCAGGAATCAGGATGAGCCCCTGGCCACATAACACCGCGTGGCATCCTGTTGCATTATTGAACCTGGACCCATATTATTGGAAAGGCTGTCGCGGTATTAGGCAGGCAAATTGCTTCGGCATGTCGAATGAAAGAAATATGTTTGACTTGCGCGTTGCTGATCCGTCCATCTTCGGCTTACAGGATCGTCTTCTGGACTATCATCGAAAAGCAGTAGGCCACTAAAATAATACTGTTTTCGACAAGCACAATGTCTTTCCCCGCCGGACCTCGCGTTAGGCACACTTTCTGCAATGCTGCCGTATCCCGAGCCACGTTACGGCGGAAGGAACAGGGGCATCATCTATATCCAGGCCATACTCACTATCTAATGCCTCCAGAGATGGGCTTGGGACCGCTCACAATACAACGACCAAAATCAAGACGAGACTCAGATCTTCCGTAGCAACTGTACTTGATCCAACAATACTATATCATGAACAGGCGCGCAACTATTAGCCAGTGAACGATCAAGAAGACGTTTCAGGTCTCCTTGTCGACTCTGAGTCATAAAATTCGTACAGCTCACATTTTTTACAGTTGTATACTCTTACGCGACCTGACCGGTGACCGGTTCTGTAATGCCTAACGCTACCAATTCTGTTTAAGATCTGCGACTGGGTTGATGCAGTGCAGTGATCTTTAATAGAAATAGTGCTGCGGCTTTTTTACCTAGTCATTTGTCTTCCAACGACGGCACCGGCAGAAGGTTCCAGCGTTTTAGCTGACGTAGCCTGATGCTCTAAAGGTATTTAAGTGATAGGGTTCTGGACCATCCACGACATTTGGGTAGTATGGCTTTCACTAGTGATACTCCATTGGATCCCAGCCTCTACAGCCTGGACCCTGCTGCGCTCGAGTTCTTTAAGAAGCAAACAGGCATCACTGAAGAGGATGAGCTGAAGCACCACATCCTTGCTGTTCAAGCAAAGGCTTTTGCGGTGAGCGATGTCTTCTATCGACGTATGCCGACTCTTACGCGACCTGTGCAGGTGGCGCCGTACCCCTGTATCTACAGCTTCGGATTTACAAGGCAAGCCCATACTTGTGGAACTTGTGTTATGTGAATGACGTAGCTTCCAGACTCAGAATTTCGAGACACCCGAAGTACCAAAGTGTGCTCCAGCTAGGTCGCGATTGTGGAAGCGCATTGCTGTTGGATCTTGGATGTTGCTGTCAGTGCATTCGACTTTTTTTATGCTAGACGACGGTTATGGACTTACCTCGTCGCAGTTGGCAATGATGCACGCAAGGCAGTGGCGGATGGCTGGCCAGTCACCCAAGTGATCTCTACTGATATCAGGCAAGGTAGGCCTCGTGACAATCACCTCCCCGTGAAAATCGGGGGGCGTGTACAGTCGGACTGAAACTTCGTGACAGAACTTTGGGATCTAGGACATGTCCTTTTCCGGTCTACGCCAACATCTTTCCCCTCGCAGTTCATTGCGGGTGACTGCCTTGATCCAACTTTCTTATCATCCGAGCCTGTTATGTCACGCTCACCACCTGATTTGTCCTCGCTCACCTCACTGAATGACTTGCATGGCAAACTTACTGCGATTCATGCATCATCCATATTTCACTTGTTTTCTGCAGAGGAGCAGGCATCGCTCGTTCGTGCTGTAGCTTCTTTGCTGTCCCCTGCACCAGGGAGCATTATATTTGGGTCTCATGTCGGACTTCCGAAGCAGGGTACCATACGGGAGGAAGTGCTTGGTATGACAGTGGAGATGTATTGTTATGATCCTGAGAGCTGGAAAAAGCTCTGGGAAGATGCAGGTCCCTTCAAGACGGAGGCCATCCTGAAAGAGGTGATAAGTCCAAATGGTGAGATCGGGTGGATGATGGTATGGAGCGCGACGATGAGTACAAAATCCAATGTATGACATCACGACGCCTTTAACCATGCCTACTTTCCAAGCCCTTAGCACACTTACGGAGAGTAATAAGGCCTACCATTTGGCAGAATATGATGACATTTAAATAGATTTAAGTTGACCGTTGACAATAACCACGCTCAATACTAATTTCACAGGTTCCGAGAACAATATCATACCGGTCGTATCCTGCCAGTTCTACGACCGTTATTGTCCCTTCGAGTCTGTCGTTGTAGCATCTCCGCCGTGTCTTGACCCGGTCCGATATTAATATTGACAGGTAGCACCGGAACCGACCGCGGAGTTTTGAAATTTGAGGCCGCAACGTGTTCTGCTTCCCCGCCACGAGCGAGATCAATTGGGCTGCAGGTGCCTTGCAGATCACCTACATTTGGTAAGATTATCTGCTTGCAGGCCACAGTGCCCAAACTTGAGAGCTAAATAGAACGAGACCACGGGATGTGGTGCAGTACATAGTACGTCTAATCATGACCATTTCTTCATCTGCCAGTGTTTTCCTCATCGCTGCATTTCGGATTCATAAACTGGATTTCGTGCTCATCGTCGCGCTCCATACCATCATCCACCCGATCTCACCATTTGGATCTATAACCTCTCGCAGGACGGCTTCTGTCTTGAAGGGACCTGCATCTTCCCAGAGCTTATTCCAGCTCTCAGGATCATAACAATACATCTCCACTCCCATACTAGGCACTTTCGCCCGTATGGTACCTTGCTTTGGAAGCCCTACATGAGATCCAAATGCAATGCTCCCTGGTGCAGGGGACAGCAAAGACGCTACAGCACGCACGAGCGATGCCTGTTCCTCTTGAGAAAACAAGTGAAATATGGATGCTGCGTGAATGACAGTAAGTTTGCCACGCAAGTCATTCAGCGAGGTGAGCGAGGATAAGTCAGGCAGTGACTGCGACGTAGGCCCAGGCTCGGATGATAAGAAAGCCGGATCAAGACAGTTGCCCGAAATGAAGTGCGAGGGGAAAGATGTCGGCGTAGACCGGAAAAGGACGTGTCCTAGGTCCCAAAATTCTGTCAAAAAATCAATCCAACTGTACTTGCCCTCTGGTTTGCACGGGGAGGTGATTGTCACGAGGCCTACCTTGCTTGATATCAGTAGAGATCACTTGGGTGGCTGGCCAGCCATCCGCCACTACCTTGCGTGCATCATTGCCAACTACGACGAGGTGAGTCCATAACCGTCGTCTACCAGAAAAAAAATCGAATGCACTGACAGCAACATCCAAGATCCAACAGCAGTGCGCTTTTGCAATCATGACCTAGCTGAAGCGCACTTTGGTACTTCGGGTGTCTCGAAATTTTGAGTCTGGAATCCACGTCAACCATAGAATAGGGGGTTCCATGAGTATAACTTGCCTTGTGAACATGAAGGTGTAGATGCAATAGTACGGTGCCACCTAAATCCCTTGCCACATAACACTTGACCTGTTGATGAAATCCGAAATGCCATCACTCACCGCGAAAGCCTTTGCTTGAACAGCAAGGATGTGGTTGCTTCAGCTCATCATCTTCAGTGATGCCTGTCTGCTGCTTGAAGAACTCGAGCGCAGCAGGGTCCAGGCTGTAGAGGCCGGGATCCAATGGAGTATCACTAGTGAAAATTGAAGGTTCAGGCATAGTACTGGAAAGATAGATGATCTAGAGTCGGACCTCACTCGGCTCCTGCATTTATAGAGTCGCCCCGAGGCGAATCTAATCGAGGTGGAATTTGTTATGTGACACAGTTCAACGAACCTGTCCGGTCCGAATCGATCGGCACTTACGAAAGTATGCCCCACAAATTGAACACATTAAATCCGCACTGCTGCGATAACATGATTAAATATAATGTGCCTGCTAGCACCAATGAGGACTAGCCGATTCGGAAGTGTGCCACAGCCAAGAAAATAGGGGAACCTAGTAGAAAGCGGAGAGAGATGGCACTGAGTACTGATTGATGGTCATCGGCCACGACTGCTCAGTCGCTTGTACGTTGATAAGAGTGAAATTATGAGGGAATTAGAAGCTAGCTACAATAAGTTTGTTGACGTTGAAGAAGACAACTGTTGGTACAAAACTTGAAGAAGCAGTACTGAAAGTGTTTGACCAGGCACTGATCGGTTATTAGAAAAGACACCAGTCTCAGACCAAGGCCATGAGGGACTTGCCAAAGAGGAACCGATACTGAAAGCACATCAGCAGAGGCCTATCTCGTACCGTAACATAACTTTTGACCTTAGTAGTACTGATAAATTCTGATATTACTATATAACCAGGTATGACTCGGTCCATCTGTCTACTCCGAGTGACCCAAGTGTGTCTAAGTGCGGAAACTGAAATATGCGTCAAACTTGAGACATGCGGCAATTCGAAGTGACCCGTATTGGTGGTAGAACGGGGTGAAAGAGATGGACAGAAGCACGATAAGAAAAATCAGCTTCTGCAATGAGATGAAACAAAACACCTGTAGAGGATCAGTGCCTACAACTTATTCAGATAAGCCGTGGCCTGTAAAATTTGACCAGAGGAAGAACGTAGTATGCGTGGGCATACTACCCGAAGTTTTGAAGCCTTGGACAATAAGGCAGTCATGGCCACTGAGTGCTGCAGAGCAGGATGACCTAAGGACCGTGACTGTTTGTCCCAACCCCTGATTTGCAGGAAAAACTCGAGCACAAACTTGTGAGTCACACAGAACGAGATACAAGGATATATGTGGTTTAGGGCACACCTGAAGTGCTTACGCCCATTATAATTGTTTCTTCGTTTATACCAATGCCCGGTGTTCTCCTTTCTGCAGGATTTCGTATTCATACACCGGATTTCGTGATCACCGTCGCGCTCCATATCATCTCCCACCCGATCTCACCATTCAGACCTACCAACTCTTTCAAGCTGGCCTCAGCCTTGAAGGGACCCGCATCCTCCCAGAGCTTATTCCAGCTCTCAGGATCGTAACAATACATCTTCACTCTCATAGCACCCGCTTTCCCCTGTATGATACCCTGCTTCGGAAGTCCGACGTGAGATCCAAATGCAATGCTCCCTGGTTCAGAAGACAGCAAAGCAGCTACAGCGCGGACGAGCGATGCCTGTTCCTCTTGAGAAAACAAGTGAAATATGGATGCTGCGTGAACGGCAGTAAGTTTGCCACGCAAGTCATTCAGCGAGGTGAGCGAGGATAAATCAGGCAGTGACTGCGACGAAGGCCCAGGCTCGGATGACAAGAAAGTTGGATCAAGACAGTCGCCCGCAATGAAGTGCGAGGGGAAAGATGCCGGCGTAGACCGGAAAAGGACGTGTCCTAGGTCCCAAAGCTCTGTCACGAAGTCAGTCTGACTGCACATGCCCCCTGATTTGCACGGGGAGGTGATTATCACGAGGCGTACCTTGCTTGATATCAGTAGAGATCACTTGGGTGGCTGGCCAGCCATCTGCCACTGCCTTGCGTGCATCATTGCCAACTGCGACGAGGTGAGTCCATGACCGTCGTTACTAGAAAACATCGAATGCACTAACAGCAACATCCAAGATCCAACAGCAGTGCGCTTTTGCAATCACGACCTAGCTGAAGCGCACTTTGGTACTTCGGGTGTTTCGAAATTCTGAGTCTGGAATACACGTCAGCCATAGAATAGGGGTTCCATGAGTATAGCTTACCTTGTGAATACGAAGGTGTAGATGCAATAGTACGGTGCCACCTAAAACACTTGCCGCATAAAACTTGACCTGTTGATGAAATTTGAAATGCCGTCACTCACCGCGAAAGCCTTTGCTTGAACAGCGAGGATGTGGTGCTTCAGCTCGTTCTCTTCAGTGATGCCTGTCTGCTGCTTGAAGAACTCGAGCGCAGCATCGTCCAGCCCGTAGAGTCTGGGATCCAATGGAGTATCACTAGTGAAAAATGAAGCCATATTAGAATGCCTTGTACTGGAAGAATAGTCCACATTTAAATGTCGAAGCTGCTTGATCTTAATGAATACTCAAGGAGCGGGTTCTAAGTTTAGGTGGCCACGTACGGTACTGCCACGTAGCGTTGTTCATATACGACCAGGCATTAAGATACACCATAAAGTAAATCTCAGGCGTCTTTGTCACTTTGATGCAACGAAGTATTGAGGAGCAGAGTGGGGTGCGAACGGTCCTACAATCATAGACCCATCAAGTAGGTTGCATCAATGACGAACGTTATAATGTGAGATATGAGGGTTATGATTCGCCGTAGTGCCCTTGACAGCAGGTTTGTTGGGAGATAAGGAAGCCGAAAGGATGACACAATTCCGTTAAGGTGATGGTGTATTGATGTTCCAGGTCATAATTTTCATTAACGCCGAAGGGATGTTTGAGATATGATAGTCATCGTGACTTCACACAGCGGATTTCGTGCTGATCGTCGCGCTCCATACCATCGTCCACCCGATCCCACCATTTGGACCTGTCACCTCTTTCAGGATGGTCTCCGTCTTGAAGGGACCTGCGTCTTCCCAGAGCTTATTCCAGCTCTCAGGATCGTAACAATACTTATCCGCTTTCATACCAGGCCCTTTCCACCGTATGGTACCCTGCTTCGGGTATCCGACATGAGATCCGAATGCGATGCTCCCTGGTGCGGGAGACAGCAAAGAAGCTACAGCACGCACGAGTGACGCCTGTTCCTCTTGAGAAAATAAGTGAAATATAGATGCTGCGTGAATAGCAGTAAGTTTGCCACGCAAGTCATTCAGCGAGGTGAGCGAGGACAAATCAGGCAGTGACTGCGACGAAGGCCCAGGCTCGGATGATAAGAAAGTTGGATCAAGACAGTTGCCCGAAATGAAGTGCGAGGGGAAAGACGCTGGCGTAGACCGGAAAAGGACATGTCCTAGGTCCCAAAGTTCTGTTAAAGTTTCAGGCTTTCCCCTAATTTGACCAGAGTCGCGACTATCGCGGGGCGTACCTTGCCTGATATCGGTAGAGATCATTCGGGTGACTGGCCAACCATCTGCAACTGCCTTGCGGACGTCATTGCCAACTATGACAAAGCAACTTCACGACCATCATCTACCAGACAAGGTCAAATACACTAACAGCAACATCCGAGATCCAGGAACAGTGCCTCTTTGTAGTCACGACCTAGCTGAAGCACGCTCTGATATTTCGGATGTCTCGAAATTTTGAGTCTGGAATCCACATCAGCTACTGTAGAATGCAAGTTCTACGAGTATCGCTTGCCCTGTGAATACGAAAGTGTAGATACAATAGTAGGGCGCAACCTAATAGACGTACGAGCCGCCGCATAGTAAGACTCGACCTACGTTGATGGTATTTGAAACATCATTACTCACCGCGAAAGCCTTTGCTTGAACGGCGAGGATGTGGTGCTTCAACTCGTCATCTTCAGTGATGCCTGTTTGTTGCTTGGAGAACTCGCGCGCAGCAGGGTCAAGGCTATAGAGGCTGGGATCCAATGGAGTATTGCTGGTGAAACTTGAAGCCATAGCGGAATGCCTTGCTTACTGGAAGGATGATCAGTCTTATCAGTTAAATGCTAGAAACCCTTTTATACTCAGTTGCTACAATCCCCTTTATGATTGGAAGGAACGACTATCTTCCTTCGTCTAGACTCTATAAAGGTCTGACTAGGTAGAATACCTGCACCGACAAAGGCCGAACATCATGATGGACCCACACCTGAGGAGCCATAATGTACAGAGACCATACATCAGGCCTGTCAGGTGTAGCGCTTGTACTTGAATCGAATACTACTTTGGCCATCTGCGCTCGTACTGTATGAGCGTACGGCGTACAGACATGCCGGATAGCGGAAAGCAGAAATCAACTTTGTGTGAAAATTTGATTCTACTTCAAAACTCCGACAATATTATTCAAATATAACTTAATAATATTATGTTGGACTCTGCATGTATGAACCCAGACCATACTGTATAGGAACGACTTTCATTTGTCTATGGGAGACAACATAGCCTGTGCTACCCCTTCGTATAACCATATTTCCGCGTTACGGGCCTCCTTCCACTTGGAGCCATAGACCACATGCATCGCGCCTCAGTCTGGATTTGCTTAGCTTGCTTGTTCACTCCCACTCTTGGCCTTTACCGGGGGGAAAATTACAAGGAAGATCTCCGGATACAACCACTCAGAGATGGGCGAGTATCTACGACGTTCTCTTTCGTGACTGTTCTGGAGGGTGCAGTTCCACGAAATCCGAAGGTCTTAGGACAACCAGATGAATGTGCGTATACCACCGCTATTTTTGGCTCCTGAACTATACGAGCTGCGCAGCCCAGCACTATGCTCTATTCCCACTGACCCTTGGTCAAATCTTACGCGAGTACGCGATCACCGAACTGCACCTGACTCTCAACGCCGGAAAATGGAATTATGATAACTGGGGGCATCCTCCCGAAGCTGGGGTTAGCACCGGAGCTGAGCTATGGGCTTGGATGGGCACTAGTGAGTTATCGACGTGTGTATGATCAACGAACAACTGTGATCATGTTCACTCATTTAATCTGTTAGAGTGGATGAACGATGGTCTGGTCTTCGAAACGCACTTTCGGGACTTTTTTGCGCTTCTCTTGGGTCGTTAGATTCGAGACGAACGACGTCACCAACGGTCGCCTTCCCTTTATCCGGGTCTACTCCTCCTTTTGGCCTACACGAACTCCGGCACGCCTCACTTCCTTCAGAGAACGTTTGTACGGAGAATCTAACGCCCTTCTTGAAGCTACTTCCGTGCAAGAGCCACGCAGGGCTTGCTGCACTTCTCAATCCTCAGAAGGTGTTTGATGCAGACTGGCATGGCATGGCGATTCACGTGATATGGAAGGAAGACGTCGGTGTGGAATTAAAGCTGACCTTACAAGCAGTATTCAATCCAGTGCGAACCAGCGCAGGGAAGAGACGAGGTGAGCCAGTAATCTGTTTATGATATATCCCTCGTTGACAATGTTGACAGACTGGAATCTTCAATCACTGTTTGATCGCTCTATCGAACGGTCTTGCCCGGTAGCAAGCTCCAGTTCTGTCACCGTTATTATCCCAGAAGAGAAGAACCACCAGATCACTCCTAAAATCCCTGCCCATGTCGATGGTTTGGCCGTTTATGATTTTTCCTCCTGTGCGTTGTACAGGTATCTCATGCAATAAATCTTTACTAATACTACGTCAAAGCATCTAATTTCACAAGTCCGTCCAACATTGCCATGTACTGGCCAAATGAACATAGCTTCCAGTATCGTACGTCCCTCTCTGTCAATTTAACCAGCTCAGTGATGATTTATTGACGCAGCACTGCCACCATTACTATCACTCACACCGCTCAGCGTGAAGCGAACAATCCATGGTACAACGCAAACACGAGGCGTTCTTTCTGTTTCTGTGACCAACAATTCTCCCCAGGAGGTGTCGGCAGGTTATCTGGAGATGATGCCTGCACTTCTTACACTGTGGATGCACACTCTGAAAGTCGAAATAAACTCGCAGATACGGAGTATGACGTACAACCATAAGAAGATTGCATCTGCTGATTATCTTGTGTTCAGGCGACTTACTTTCAGGACTGAAATACCATCCGCCCTCGCCCCAATCTAGTGGCCGCCTCTCTCCCTCGATGTTGCAGGCTGTCCTTACAATTCCACCGAAGAGCACGCTCAAAATTTCCATGGAAGTCAACAAAGCTTTTCTGAAATATACCGAACATCCACCTGATGCGATGAGAGGCTGGGATCTACCAGGGGCCGTGTTTTTCCCGCTCCCTCAATCGACAAACGACGCTTCTTCGGGTCATGGTTGGGAGAGGATCTATACCCCACCGCTCCTTGTCGACCTCCCCACCCCAGATTTCAGCATGCCCTATAATGTCATTATCCTCAGCTGTACGCTCATGACATTGATTTTCGGAAGCGTGTTTAATTTGCTGACGCGCAAGTGGGTCGTGGTGGAGATTCAAGAATAGTTGGGGTGGACGCCGATGTAATCCCATTGTACTATGTAATACAGTACCTACGTGCTCGCTCAACTTGCTGTCCTTTACGCAATTTCAACTGCTTTTTGAGGAATCGCCGAGGAACAGTTCGGGAACTCGATGGAATTGATTGCATCGTAACTGGTAATAAATCAAATTTGTTCCAGCAGCACCATATATAGAACTCTCCCGGATTTACCGGCAGTCCGATTTGTAATTATATCCCACTGAAGTTAGTCTCCCGTAGGCAGACAGCGCCTATCAGCCATTATTCAGTCGACCTCATCACTTCCGAAATCTAATGTTGTTCCAGGATCTCTCGCGGAGCTGCAGGAAAGCCAGCGATGCATTGCAAATCGATCAATGTGCGTCTGAAGGTATTTGAAGGGCTTCCGCAGTGGGGATCCCCCCTTGTCATCCGTCGGAAGGTGGGAGTTCGTTCCAGGAATTCCCCTGGTAACAAATCATATACATACTATTACATAGAGGTGTGTACTTTGAACTGAGGTTTGCTCTTTCTCGTTCGCTCATTGCTCACGACATCTTCACTCCAACGCCCCCACGAATATGACTGTCTCTGGCTTGTCGTTGCAGACCCTTGCAATATTAGTGGGTTCAGTGGGCGCACTGCGCGCCTTGCAGCTTTTCTTAGACTTCCGCCGGCTACTGGCAAGCATTCAGTAGGTTGACCAACTTTGTCGAATTACGTAGAACTACTTAAAACTACTTACTTGCACAGCCATCTTCCAGGATACAGAACAATTCTTGCTCCGTCGACTGTGCTCGGGCAGATGTTTCCCCCGACCCGCGGGTTGACCTTGGGTCATGATCATGCCTGGATCTCGAAGCATACCCGTACGTCGGATACTTTTCCTGTTGATCCAATTTGCCTGATTGATGCAAATTTCGGAAGCCTTTGCGAAGTGGGGCCTCGATATATTTTCCTCTGTGAGTTGCTTGCGACACCCGTGATGTGCCGGAAGTTCATAGTTGTAGGCGGCATTTTGGCCGAAAGCAAAAGGAGCGATGTTCATTGCAGACGCCAATATAATCAAGGTACGTCAGTCTATGTTGGCCTTGGTAGCACGTCGATTAATTGATTCATCGTACCAAAGGATATTGCTTGGTCTCGTGGAGGACGCTTTCCGAAACCTCTAGGCCAATACAAAATCATAACATTTTTTGGAGAGAACATTGTTGCTTCCGAAGGCGATCAATGGAAGCGTTACCGCAAGATTGTCGCACCTGCGTTTTCAGAAGTTCGTAACTGACGTCCACAAGTACAATAGAGCTCTACTAACTTTCAACTTGAAGAGGAATAACAGATTGGTCTGGGATGCAACGATACAGATAATGCTCGACCTTTTTGATACAATGTGGGCTGGACAAGATGAAGTGGTTGTCGATCACGGCGTAGATTTAACTTTGCCGGTAAGAATTCTTGACGCCACCTACACGCTTCTTTAATTTAATCCGGATAACTAGATCGCGTTGTTCGTGATCGGGGCTGCAGGTAAGCATTTTCAACATTATTAATAGCCTGCTGTTGATTGTGAACTTGTTATAGGCTTTGGTCGCCCTATATCCTGGAAAGATGACACCGTGGTCCCACCCGGGCACCAGTTGACTTTCAAAGATGCTCTCCACACAGTGACACAGGACCTCACCATCAAATTATTAGTTCCGAAATGGGCCATGGGACTCACTAAACGTTTCAGGCGTACAAGAGTTGCATTCGATGAGTTGCATGTCCGTACCAGTATGGTGGCTGAACACTTCGCATTTATAATGACCTTCTTTTGTAGAAATACCTTACGGAGATGATCCATGAACGGCAGGGGTCCCAGCACAAAGAAGAAAATAACGACCTATTATCTAGTTTGTTGTCAGCAAATGACGATGAGAAATTGTCGGAGGGTGAAATAAAGTTAACCGACAGTGAGGTAATCGGTAAGCTACAATTTCCGACTCTACAGCAAGAAATAGTGACATTATTCGACAGGCAATATCTTCATATTTTTGGTTGCGGGACACGAGGTAATAAATATTACATCTCTTCGACGATTTTGCCTCACGCTGACAACTCACAGACAACAGCCCATACATTTGCTTTTGCGTTCGCGCTGTTGGCTTTATATCCCGATAAGCAAGAAGAACTGTACCAGCACATCAAGCGTGTACTACCTGATGGAAGAATTCCTGTATGGACCCCTAGATTGCAGACGTCTTTACAACCAGACTTGACATTTTTCGACAGACTTATGATGATATGCCATCACTGGCCTACTCTTCTGCGTCAGTTTGCCGCCTCTAACTCGACCTCCGTGTGGACTGACATCGTGACAGCGTGTTCAGCGAGACACTGCGGATGTTCCCCCCTGTATGTTGATCTAGCGAACTTTTCTGAGCGAATTTGGTTTTACTTCTGGTGCAGGTTGGCATTGTGCCAAAGACAAGCGCCGAAGACACGACCCTCACCCTCACAGATGTGAACGGGACGATGAAAACGGTCGTTGTGCCTCAAGGAACGGGTCTTACATTTAGCGTACCTGGGCTTCACTACAACCGTAAGATAAGTTTCCAAGTGCAAAAGAGATGCTGACGCATGATTGCAGCCAAGTATTGGGAAGATCCATACACGTTTAAACCCGAGCGATTCCTTGGTGACTGGAACCGAGATGCATTCCTCCCCTTCAGTAGTGGTAAGTGTCTTGATATCTTGTGTTCAGAAGCAACTTGAAGACGCCTGTACCAATGAAGGTTACAGAGGGTGTGTGGGAAGAAAGTGAGCATATTGCAATTATTCTTGGATCATTCATTTGAATTTGTTCAGGTTCTCGGAAACGGAGGGAGCGGCTGTTCTCACCATTTTGATGTCACAATATACTGTTTCGATCAAAGACGAACCGCAATTTGCTAGCGAAACGTTTGAGAAGCGTAGAGCGAGAGTACTTGATGCACAAAGTGTGCTCACTCTAGCGTATGTGACGAACTTATTTTCCGGTATGATGTATGTTGATGGCTGTTTAGACCTGCCCGCCTTCCCTTGGTGTTCAAACGGAGAACTTAACAGAAGAAACAGTATAATGGAATACACCAAATAGAATATACGTGCATGAATTGACGTTTGGCTTTGGTTTGACTATACAGACTCTTAGGACTATATGTATATGTACTCACTTTGGCATTTCCAAGACTATCCTTCCCGCTACTTTGCCTTGTTTGAGTGCGTCATAGGCCCTGTGAATCACATCAGCTATATATCCTTACCATTGCAATCTACTCACCCCTCAAGATCGGAGAGACCCTTGATCTCACACCTCACTGCTACCTTACCACTCGATGCGATGTCCAGAGCCTCGACGGCATCCTGACGATTACCAACATATGAACCAAGGATGTTGATGCTCTGCAACAAGTCCTGAATCAACAACACTACAATAATTCTTCATAGAACTTACCTTAAAGACCGTGAAAAAGATGGACGCCTCGAGCTTTGCTTCACCAGGTAGCCCTACTGCCATCAGCGTTCCTCCAGGCCGAAGGTAATCGACGGCTTGGGTATAACCAGAAGCATCCGCAGTGGTGACGACAGCGCAATGTGCCCCCTCGCCACCACATGCTTCTCGGACAGCCTGGACAATGTCTTTTGCCTCCTTGTAATCAATCCATTTTTCGGCTCCAAGCTCCATGCAGAGCTTCTTCTTCTCGTGGCCAGAGTCTGAACGCGACGATATTAGTCTCCTCCCAAGTATAGCAGGACGGCATACCTATCGCTACAACACGGAGGCCCATAGCCACCGCGTATTGAACCGCTGATCAGGGAGTCAGTGGTCTGATGATTAATATTAGGCATAGTAGTGGAACATACCCAAGTGTCCGAGGCCACCGCCCGCACCAGGCAAGACAACCCATTCGCCAATCTTTGAGCGGCTGTACTTAAGAGCCCTATATACGGTAACCCCCCTTTATGCAGCACATGAGTGAACGACATTCAAATGTAGTGGCTATAACCTTACCGCACAAAGAATCGAAGCCGCGGCGTTGCTGTCTAAATTTTGTGGAATAGGGGTAACATGATGTACGTAGGAGACCTTACGAGGTCAGCGACAGAATCTAACATACATGGGAGCTGACATACTGTATATTGTGCGAATGTGCCATCAATGGTGAAACCACTCAGTTTTGCTTTGGGACAGTCTGGATGTAAAATTAAGCATCTTATTCAACGTTCATACGCTCGGCTTACTTTGCTCTCGTCCATTGCGACATTGCTCACAGTTCAAGCAAGAGTACGCAAGCCACTTGATGCCTACACGATCACCAATCTTCACAGGAGATTCGCTGGTGTGTTCCCCGATGGCAACGATCTCTCCTACACCTTCATGTCCGCCAACAAGAGGTGTATTGGCGTGAAGCGGCCAATCATCTTTGCTAGCATGCAAGTCCGTGTGGCAGACTCCAGTGCAGAATAATTTGACGAGGCATTCGCCCGGGGCAAGCTCAGAAGATTGCTTGACCGGGTGATCCTTTCTGATTTCAAGAGCAGCTCCGTGAGACGGCACGACTGCAGCGGTTTGTGTCTTTGGAATGTTGGACATGATGATGGTTGTGAGATGTGGGGAATCTGGGAGCGAAGGTTCCTGAGGATTTATAGAGGGGTTCAGCGCAAAGACCCTAAAGACCATTTAATCAAAAAGGAACGAACATCTGAAGATCCTTCTTTCTATATCATGATAGTCTGGCTAGAGCGCCCTGGAGCACTCTAGATTACCTTTCAAATGTAATTCCACTAGCGGCAAAAGCCTGCGGTGGCAAAACGTCAGTTTCCCCGCTGTACATGTGCCCATACCTCCCGCTCATCGTCATCATCATCATCGACAAATTCGACACCACCTATAGCATATGTCATGACATCAGA
Source organism: Suillus clintonianus (assembly GCF_016758775.1). Taxonomy (NCBI): domain Eukaryota; kingdom Fungi; phylum Basidiomycota; class Agaricomycetes; order Boletales; family Suillaceae; genus Suillus; species Suillus clintonianus. The sequence goes on along the minus strand of NW_024539291.1, from coordinate 68,805 downwards.
CAAGCCTTGAATCAACAAGGCTTTCGTGGAGTGTATCACGCACATCTGTTGCAGGCACACCACGTGGGAACTATTTTAATGCCTCAATATCGTCCCCCTATCGCACTTATCTCTCCATCCTCCCAACTTAGACTTGTGACCTACTCCCAACTGACCGGCATGCAAGTTCCCTTTTGATTTCTTGCCAAGGATGCTAGAGCGCAGTCCAGTAGTGCCTTTGTTGATTACATGCATCATTGAGCAGCTTTCCTTTGTCTGCGCATCCGAGCGCTGTCGCTGATGCCTTTCGTGCTCACAACTGTGATCTCTGGTGATCAGAGGCGAGCGGGGACGCGAGAGAGCGGGAAAACTAGATAGATTATCTCAGTCTGTGTAGAATGACTCAATACAATGTATAGTACCTAGATAGATTCTATGGAACGAGTTAGCCGCTTGGTATAATGTAAGGGGGGAACATAAGCTTACATCTCAGTCTGTGTAGAATGACTGAGATGCTCGGACGGATAGACTCGTGAATTTAAGTAATGTAGCATAGTGATGAAAAAATATATGGTAGCATACGACCTTGACACTTTGCATCGTCGGCGCGATGCCCGACGTCAAACGTCGTCATCCAACTGCGCTCGCAATGTCTCAGCGTGACGTCTACGACGTCACCTGTCCGGTATTCGATCCGGAGTCCAATACTCCCCCTCGAGCGCTGTCGAGGTGCATGAGATGGCGTAGCTTCTGGAGCCTAGGACGAGGGAGGGCCTTGGTGAACGCGTCCGCGATATTGTCGTCTGTGGGACAATAGGTGAGGCTGAACGTGCCGTTCTTGATGTGAGTTCTGACGAAGTGATAGCGCAGGTCAATGTGCTTGGTGCGGGAATGGAACTTGTTGTTGGAGGCGAGGGCTATAGCGGCCTGATTGTCGCAATGGATGGGCGTTGGGAGAGCAGGGGGATCGTATAGCTCGTCTAGCAGAATCTGTAGGTATAGGATCTCTCTCCCGACAGTCGTTAGCGCAATAAATTCGGCCTCAGCCGTGGATAACGCAATGATAGGCTGTTTGCGTGCGCTCCATGCGACTGGCCCACCGTTGAGTAGGACAACGTATCCTGAGGTGGAGTGGCGATGCGTCTGCGAAGCCCAATCAGCGTCTACGTACGCTTCCAGACCACTGTCTGTCCCTCCAAGGGTGATACCGTACTCAGAAGTACCCTTCAGGTAGCGTAGTACCCGTTTCGTGGCCTCCCAATGAGCAGTTCCCGGATTTCTCATGAATTGAGAGAGTGTCGCTACGGAGAAGGCGATGTCGGGGCGTGTGCTGGTAGCTGCGTACATCAGCGACCCGATGGCACGCTGGTAGGGAACGTCGCGCATGGCTTCCAGCTGGGCGTGAGTGGCAGGGCACTGTGCATCCGACAAGTCAGCTCCAGGCTCCATTGGCGTCTGGCTGCTCTTGGCGTCTGTTAGGTAGAATCGCTGTAAGATGGTGTCAATGTAAGCGTGCTGCGACAGAGTGATGGTGCGTTCGAGACGGTTACGCTCGACCTTAAGGCCCAGCAACCAATTGAGTTCTCCTAAGTCCAAGATTTCGAAGTAGTTAGTGAGCTCGCTCTTGAACTTCACGATGTGGCGTAGGTGCTTTGAGGTAACTGCCATATCGTCGACGGATACAGTGACGACCGTGTGTTCGTCGTCCACGCGTCTGTAGTACACCGCCTGATCGACCTGTGAGCGCTTGAAGTCCATCTTCGCGAATACTCCTGCTAATTCCTCAGACCACTCAAATCCTGCCTGCTTCAACCCTGGTAAACTCCTCAACAACTTCAAGACCTTCTTCTCGTCTCCTTCCCTCAAGTAACCCGGTGGGGCCCGCATATAGATGTCTTCCTTCAACTCCGCGTAGAGGTAAGCGCTCTTTATATCCACTTGATGTATTTCCCAATCTTCTTGTGCAGCCATCGTGAGGACGGTCCGTATGGTGGACATATTCGAGGTAGGAGCGAACGTATCGAAGTAGTCGATCCTGAACTTCTGGCGTTGACCGTTTGCGACTAATCGAGCTCGGAGTTTCAGCTTCTCACCGTTTGGTCCTCGTTTTGTCGCCAAGACGTAATGACACGGTATGAGGTTCGCGCGTGCCGGTAAGTCAACGATCTCCCACGTGCCTAACTTCTCGAGTTGGCTGATTTCATAATTCGATCGCCTCTTGCCACTCAATGGCATCAGGCCCGTTCAAGGCCTGCTGGTAGGTGACCTCTGGCTCTACTGCAGCGAAGGCATATTGCTGGGTGAGTACTTCTTCGTCGATGAAATCTGACTCTGCAGGTTCAAATACCTGCTCTGCTGCAAGCGTGGCTCGCTCCCCCTGCTGCAAAGACGCATAGTATCCAGGAGGAGGTCTTGCACGTGTCTCGCGAGGTGCTGGTGGTTCTGGAGTTGGGACGAGTGGTGTTGGCATTGGCGACGGAGACGGTTTGGTAAGTGGTGTTGGCATTGGCGACGGAGGGGGTTGGGCATGTGGTGTTGGCATTGGCGACGGCTGGGCGTTATTAGTAGTGGACTCCCCCTCGCCCAGCGTTACATCAACAACGGCTGGCGTAGGGACGAAGGTGAGGTTTCTTTCCACTGACACACGCCTCTTTCGCTGACCAAAACACCCTGTACCCTTTACTTTCAGCGTCTATCCCCACGAACACTGCCTCCTCAGCACGCGCTTCAAGCTTACCAGCATGCTCAACATGCACAAGCACTGGGCACCCGAATTCCCGTGCCCTCGAAAGATCTGGGGGCGTCCCATGGACCAAAGCATAGGGCGTCTGGCCTGGTATTGACCTGGATGGGAGACGGTTCTTCAACCACACGGCATAACTGATGGCCTCCGCCCAGAGGAACTTTGGTAAGTCCTTCGCGATAAGCATAGCACGAGCGTGCTCTACTAACGTCCGGTTTAGCCTCTCTGCAACCCCATTCTGCTGTGGGGAGTCATGGACTGTCAGCTCACGACTAGTCCCACGGCCTTTCAGGTGGGCCTCGAACTCTGCGGAGAGGTACTCTCCCCCTCAATCAGATCGAAGGGTCTTGACGCTGCGACCGTGCTTGTTGGTAAGTCGTGCTTCGTATGCCTTGTACGCTTCTAACGCCTCGCTTTTGTGCTTTAGGAACGTCACTTGTGTTTCGCGGGAGAAGTCGTCCGTGAACGAGACGTAGTAGGAGGACCCTCCAATGCTCGTGGTCTGTGCTGGACCCCAAAGGTCGCTGTGCACGACCTCACCGTAAGTACTCGCCCTCCTCGTTGCCTCCTTTGGGAAAGGGTGATGTGCTGACTTTGCTTTCACACAGGCATCGCAGAATTCGTCCTTCGAGGACGGGTCAAGCTCTAGGCCGGTGACAAGTCCGCTTGCAATGGCGTGCTTAACGGCGGGCTGGGCTATGTGCCCAAGGACTTTATGTAGCGCATGGACGGTGAGTTTGGTCCTTGCCACGTTGGTGTATTGCTGCTGACGCTTCGCATCCACCACGTATAGACCTTCGACTTGTGGGATTTGGGCGATGAGGGTGGAGTTGGGGGCAGGTGAGTATATTTTGCAAAACTTCCCTTCGAAGTGCACTGCTAACCCTGCCGCAGTTATGCGATTCGTGGCGATCAGCGTGAACGCCATACGTGGGGCGTGCAGAGCGTTCTTCAAGGTCACGGTACTGCGCTTGTCTCCCAGCGGTAAGTCGATCGTGACGTCTCCCCTTCCCACTGCACTGATTTTGGAGCCGTCTGCAGTGTGAACGTCTTGGGGCGGGATGGGGACGTAGTTCGTAAACTTCGCCCGATCGGGGCAGAAGTGCGACGTCGCTCCCGAGTCCATTATCGCACCACGACGATCTGGAGGTATGTTCAGTCCTTCCGCTATTCCAGCTAAGTCTGATGTTGCCGCGAAGGCATAGTTATCAGCTGGTGGCTTGTCCGTTGCCGCATTAGCGCCTTGCTTCTGTGGCCGTCCTCCCCTCCTTCTTTGGTGAGGGGGGCGCTGTCCCTCTTTACCACCCCCAGGCCTCCAACACTCACTCTTGTAATGCCCCTTTCGCTCACAATTATAGCACGTGGCGTCAGGGTTGGATGAAGTGGTAGTGCGGCCTCTGTTCTGGGTGGTATTGGCGGATAGGGCAGAGTTAGTGCCCTTCTTCGCGGGGCGTCTTTCGGTGAGGAGCCTATGCTCATACTCTTCGCTAACGACATTCATTAATTCGTAGGGCGATAACGGCTTCTGCGCAATCTTCGCGGCAGCGTTTATGGAGGATAGCAAGGGTCGATACGATTCTGGGAGCGAGCCGAGCGTGATCGCGTAGAAGTCGCGGTCTTCTATATCGGCCCCCATGCCCGCTAGGGACTCTCGTAGACGGAGTAGCTCGCTAAAGTGAGCTTTAACGTCTCCGTTCTCGTCGCATCTGACCTCTTGTAGGCGTCTACGAAGGTCAATCTGAACCAGCTCAGTTTTGCCTTCGTGGATATCGCGTATCTCCTTCCAGATTCTCGCAGAGCCCTCGAGCTTCTGCACGCGCAGTAACAGTCGATCAGTGATCGTACTGAACATCTGCTGCTTGACGAGTGAGTCTTTCTGGAAGTACTCATCCGTTTTCTTATCTAATTCGTCCACCTCCGCTTCCGTAGCTGGCGAACCGTCTGGCTTCGACAGGGCGCTCGTCTTCGGATCGATTTTGAACGGAGTCGGTTGTACTGCTCGACCGTCGACATAACGCATCAAACCTCGGGCAGCAATCGCAGTCAGCATTCTCTCCTTATAGGTAATCCAGTTGCTGCCATCCTCGGCTAGCTTGGGGACGTTGAATAGTGCGGAATTGGTGCTGGGGAGCGCGGAGTCCATGGTCGAGGCAGGGCTCATAACCTCTGGTGATCAGAGGAGAGCGGGGACGCGAGAGAGCGGGAAAACTAGATAGATTATCTCAGTCTGTGTAGAATGACTCAATACAATGTATAGTACCTAGATAGATTCTATGGAACGAGTTAGCCGCTTGGTATAATGTAAGGGGGGAACATAAGCTTACATCTCAGTCTGTGTAGAATGACTGAGATGCTCGGACGGATAGACTCGTGAATTTAAGTAATGTAGCATAGTGATGAAAAATATATGGTAGCATACGACCTTGACACTTTGCATCGTCGGCGCGATGCCCGACGTCAAACGTCGTCATCCAACTGCGCTCGCAATGTCTCAGCGTGACGTCTACGACGTCACCTGTCCGGTATTCGATCCGGAGTCCAATAATCCATACTTTGGGTGAACCTCTGCCACCAAAATTGTTGTTACGATCCACGTGCCGCTGACCATGGACCGTCAGAATTTGCTTAACCTGCCATAGCGGGTGCATCGGTAAGCGTCGGAAAGCTTGCGACACGTCCGATTTGAACATCACCAGCTGGACATTTGGGTGCTGTTCACGGAAACGAAGTAGCGAGGCTCCGAGCGAGTGCAATCCATCCAGCTTCGTACCTTTGATGGCATCCCTATCAATCATAGAGTTTAGGGAGTACTCGCCCGCAGTGTGATCTACAATTAAGCGTAGTTTGTCAGAATTTGGCTTCGGCACTGTGTGCATTGGCACGCTGTACATCCCAGGGTAAAGGTCGGTGCCAAAACTCTCCGAAACTCGCCCCAAACGCATCTCCTCACGTAACTGATCTTCAATGAATTGTTGCTGCTCGTCGGACTTGGCGCAGGTATGTGCGGAGTTGTCGTTAGTGGAAGGATATGAATCGTCTGAGGTATCGGCCCACGGCCAGAAACCCCGACGCAAAGACTCGCAGACGGATTCGACGAAAGGTTGGTTTGGGTGGTCCGCGAGTAGTTCTTCGAAACGTTCAATGTTAATAGGGGTGACGATGCGAAACAAATCTGGTCTGCGAGCTATAGTCTCCGCAGCATCACTGGACGTAACTTCGTTCAGTGGAGGTGAAGGGACGGGTTCAGCGTATTCAGTTGAGCGTGCAGTCGGACTGAACGAAACATCCTTGGGTGACCAGATAAGGCCCCGTCTATGACGCGGGCGCTTAAATGGCTGTTCAATTGGATTTGGGCTTTGACTCCTCGAAATGCTTCGCTTCCGTGTGACGCCTTGCACATAATCTACCATCTTGCTCGTGTGAGCAGACGTGTGCATAGCGACAGGTTCCCGCGCTGCGAGCACATTCCCCGATGTTCCATTTACGACACGGCTCACGCCGACTGAAAGTGGTTTTGTCCCGCGTAGGTGCGCTGGGCTTGGCTTGCTTCTCGTCGTCGTGGTGCCTGCCGTCTGACTGGAAATGGGATTCGTAAATGTCAATGAAGGAAGTGAGGTCTGAGAGTTCGACTCTGCGCGAGTTTGCGGCTTTATTTCTGATGGCCTTGTCGTATCTGATAATCCTCTCATGCGACCGTTCGAGCGTACGGTCGAATCTGGTGGTGATGTATTCTCCATAAGAGGCGAGCTCATCCTCTCGATGAGGGAAAGCGAATTTGATGGCTCTGGCAGTCCTATTCCAGGCTGCGGACCACTGCATTGCGGTGGTGATTTTCTTCGTGACTGTCTCTGATGTACCTGCATATTTGATCTCGATGTCGCCAATAGTCTCGGTGCATTTGTCAATGGTACGTGACGAGGAGATAATGGAGTGCACGGCGTCGAGATTGACACACTTGCCTGCGACGATTTCAGCCCATCCAGCTTCGTGGAATTCCGGGCTGCATCGGTGATACATAAGTTGTCGTCGTACTTCTTTGGGGTCTTGCGACCAATTGAGAAGGATCTCGTTAGTTTTTGTGAGGTTGGCGGAGAGCTGTCCTCCCGCACTTGATTGCTCGGCACGCGCAAGACAGGCGAGGTTAAGTTTACCTCGTTTCCGAGCAGGTTCACCTCGCTCGAAACTAACTTCCCGCTCATGTTCAATCTCTCTAGGAGAGATGGTTTCCCTATCTTCTGAACGGCGTCTGATGTCCGGTTCACGTTCATGGGGATCTCTGGTGTCATCCTGCTGTTTGGTCCAGTCTTCGAGCATGGCGAAATATGGATTCGCGATATAAGATTCGGCCTCGTCTGTAGCTTCTTGGGTGGAGGCAGTGATAGTCTTTGTGATAGTGATAAATGCCTCGGACTTTGAGATGAGGTCGTGTTTGTAGTCTTCGACGATACTAAGGCATTTCTCTGCCAGGTCTTGTTGGGAAAAAGACGATCTACCAGCCTCGGTTTGAGTCGAAGACCCTTTGATTCCGGGTCCTGTAAGTGAAGTTCCGATTGGGACATTACTGGTCATGGAGGTACGACGGAAGTGGTGTGTGTGCACGACAATTCAATATTAAATAAATTAATGGCGCAGCGGGTGCGCAAGCAGTGAGTGCTCAACGCTGGATGACGGTAAAGATCAAGGACCAAAGTCGCAGGAACCAGCCCCTCATCAGCATTTTAGGAGGCTCAGTCATGAGCATACGTCAGAAGATGACGTGGATGTGCGCAGAGGTGAGACTCGGCTTGAGCCGAGCGTGATCGTTGATTCAACTTGTTTAAACCAGTTAAAACTCGATTAAACTCGTACAGTCCGTGTGTCTTTTTCGGATGTCGGGGTCGGAAAGGCTACATTGGTTGGTTTTCGGAATCGGCATGTCTTGAATAAAATTGTGATCTTAGATTGGGTGGAGTATCTCAGATTGGGGTGGTGTGACGATTAGTAAGTGGATTGAAACTTTGTTACACTGCCGCTTACTTGTTGCGCATTCTCGTCTTTGTCCAGCTTCCTTCGTTGCCAGTGATCCTCTTTGGTTTGTGTGGACTGTTCAACAATTTCAGCGTGCTTGGCCAGCAGCCTCTGTCTCGTAATGAGCTTCGAGAGTATTTGTCGCGTCTGAATATTTCCGTCGGCAGGAGAAAAAGGTCGAAATGTAATAACATTCTTCCTTTCTCGCGTGGGCCGAATTCGAGCTCTGCCAACTGATGAGTTGCTCGTTTCACTTGCTTCTTTATGTGATGAGCGGGACTTGCCTTCTCCTCCTCGTTTGATTCTAATCAACAGATTTCTTAATAGGCTCGATGGTCTCAGAGACTGTATGTTCTGATAGTTGCTGACCCTTTGTATCCGTGGTGGGTTTCCGGCGTTCCGCAGCATCTGATCTGTTGATATTCAGACTCAGTCGCCTTTCAATTTCGCGTCTCCGTGAGCTACTGACAAAATTCCATCCCGATTGTCGTCCTTTGGTGTTAGGAAGTGTTAGGTCGGTTGAAAAAGCCTCTATATTCATGTCACTCTGAGTTCTCGTGTTTTCGGGACAAAAAAAAGGCAGACAAGAATTTCAGAAAGGGTACATATGATGAGTCGTTATCTGCATTCAATAATGAGAGAAAATACAAAAAAGGGGAGGGCTTCAGAGAGCCACGAAAATTCTCAAGACAGAATCGACAACGAAGGAGAGTCGGGGACTGGCGCCCGCGCCCTTACCATATAATACTATGGCAGAATGCGGCAGATGTTACCTAGATTAGCGACAGCGTCAAAGCGAATGTAAGGCTTCGCGAGATGCAACAACTTTCTTTACTTTTCCCACGATTACCGCCTCATGACGTCAAAATCATCCAACATGCACTACACAAGTTCCGTTTTCGTTTTCTCAGGCAGTACTGAGGACACGTACAACGGAAGTTACGGAACCCGCATTTTGTCGATCATGGTCTGCATCAGCCGAAGCTTATTACGATCCAGGTCACAAAGGATCCATTTTGCCCTGCGACATTTCACTGGAGGTTGATAGTCTTGAGCACAGTCGAGAAGGGCCGGGCGGAAGGGTTGCGAGTGTCTTTCTGTGGTACGCGTACAGTGCTTGCTTCACTACATTAACCTGTCTCGTATTTCCACAGACACCTAGGCCATAAGGCTGTTCGTCCCCAAACTTCTACCAAGCTCCTCCTGTGCGGATAAAATTTACTTACACGTTGTCAAAGATCCCCAAGGCCCACTTCCACTTCCGCGTAAGGCATACTGGTATGTGCCCTCGCCATTTTCGTATCTTCCAAGCTAGCCTCACAATGTGCAGAACCGCATCCATTGTCTCGAATATATCCGTTCGGAATACTGACAGCTATTCCCCTTTTCACTGTCCTCGTTATCTGCATTGATGGTATGATGGAGAGGGGAAAAGACCTAGCGCACGTACACGTGTACAGTTTCTACGAGCGGTTTGCGAGCAATCACGCACGTATTTATCTATGCCTTCCCTCTGTGACTTTGTTTTCACTTTGATAATAAGTATGAATACTCCACGCTCAGCGCCTCGACAATACGACTCAGTGTCCACCACACTACCTCAGCACTCCCCTCTCAGCTCGTCGTCGATCCGTGCCGCCTTGTCATGACATGCGTCATTGTGTCATCATAACCTGGACGTTTGATCTAGGTGGGTAATTCAGCATCTGTTCTTGCTATTTGTTCGGTGGTGCTATTCACGCATTCCCGCACCAAAAAGCTCCAAGTCCACCGCAGGCATTATGATCCCTGTTCGTCAAACTTGACTCGAGGAGATACTGGCAGGCAGGCATCCTAGTCCCGTCATGAGACAGTATTGTCCTTCCAGACATCTCCTAAGTTACTCAGTATCTTCCGGGATTCCTTGTCCTGTTGTTGACGGTTTATCCCCTTAACTCGACAAAATTTTAGAATCAGGTCTTCTTGGCTCCGAAAGTGAGTGGCACACCATCAGTATTGTCGACGTAGACCTCTCATCTTGTTCTAACCACAGCCTGAGCAGAGCAACTTATCATGCATCATGGACTCAATGATGTACCACAAATAGTTGAGCGTATTCTGCCAGTCTTTATTTCTCTCAGGTGATCTCTAAGCTGGAAGATCTTTTGACCGTTTGTCTTTATGAAAGTGCACCTCATTTTTTTGAAATCTTACAATCATCTATGTTTGATGATGGGATGCGAAACCTTATTACCATCGTAAGCCGAGGAGATGCTATGGAAGTGTGTACCTCAAGTGCTTCATGCAGACTTTTGCTGCATCACGGGTAAGCCAAGGTTTGTCAAATGAAATATTACGATTCTCCAGCATTCATGCTCTAATTACAGGGCTCGTAAAGGATGTATATACCTCTATGATTCGCACATAATCTATGCTATCTTAAAGGCAACGTGCGCCACCAACCCAAGCCGCGGCATTCGAGCCATAGGTAATTAGTACCCTCGTCTGTTACTCGCTCCTCTATAATACTCCTCGATCTCAGCACTGACTCTCAAATTTCACATAAGACATTGGCATGGCAGAGTTGGATGGAGATGGAACGAATCAGACACAGTTTCTGCTGTACGTATCTTTCTAGTTGTCGATTGACTTTTAGTGGCTTGTATGCGTAAAAGATCGACTAGTTGATCCTTGCACAATTACCTTTGTTACCCGTCAAACTCTTGCAAGTACTGACCGCGGCACACCATAGACGGTCATCAGTACGATTTGGACAAACCTGCTATGCATCATATTTCATCCTTCATTGAAAGGTAGTTGTCTTGATCCCCGTTCATACAGCATGCAGTCATCATTAACACGACTGAGCGCTATTGTATCTCTTCGAAGGTATGGATGTCAAAATCACAGCTACTCACCGGCATACTCAGCAACCTTCTTCATCGTCTTTCACACCCCACTCAGATTCAGTTTACAGCTCCTTATCTTTATAATCATCGCCATGTGCATGCACACGGCTCTGACACCATCGTATATCCTACGTGTCTTATCTTGCGTCGTTCGTGGAGTGTGGTGTGGACTGCACAGAATGGCTGGTGTGAGTGGGTTTGGTAGGGTTCGTGACGTAGTTTACTTATAGTAGGACTGCATTTTTGTCGCAGGACGGGAGGTACATTTGGATGGCCTCAAGGGGTGTCCAGTTTCGACTTGGATGAGTAAATAATAATTAAAATTTAGGATTTGAACATGCTGCTGAGCCAGAAGTACGGCCTGATGCAACTGAGTACAATGCTGCAGGTATCTACCAGCATCTAATACAGCGCGTCCTCGTTCGAACGTTCGATTGTGATTGAAAGTCTTCTTCAAATAGTTGACATATTTCATATCTTCGATTATGTCGTTCCATCAACGTGATTCCCTTCTGGCAAATGCTCTACAGATATATCCACATAATGTTGAGGCCCTGCAATGTATTACCAGAGTCCGCCTCTCTAGTATTGTTCGAGTTCAAACCCGTAGCTTCGCATGAACCCTTGACGACAAACGTGTACTTTCATAGTGTGATGAGAAATATTCAGATTCCTCAGCGGTGGACATATAAATGGTATATTGCATTGCTTTATGGTGTGATACAAGTAAGATGAAACAATCAGTGAGAGTATAGTGTAAACCCGATACCATCATTTCGCAAAATATGTAACGACTGTCTGTTGAAGTTACGGGTAACGTTCCACTACGAGGGAAGGAATAAGGGCAATATATTCTGCTCGCTGCTCTTCTGTTGTCTCCACTTCATAGCCAAGTGTCAGGCTCTTTAGGGGACAATTTGACCGTATCAAAAATGCCTTGAAGTTTTCGTGAGGCCATGCTCGCATAGCTCGAGCTTTGAGTACGCGTAGATCGGGGAGTGTGACAGCATTAAATATGCCACAGGGAATTGGCCTGATTGCACCATATTTGAAACCCGTGAAAAAGACCTGTAAGGATTGAAGTTTGGTATGCGTGAATGGCTCCAAGATTTGCTTCGAGTTATTAGATATATCAACTGATAAGGAGGACAGGTCGGGACACAGATGGAGCAAGTGGCAGATTGTGTTTAGTTGATCCACCGTGATCTGAACATTTGTGAGATGGGCCCATAATGCGGGTTCGAAGGCAGATAAGGACTCGAGCTCGAACTGCGGATACGGTATGTTGAGACTGCGCAGAGTAGACGGCGATTGCGAGATAGAGCGAACAAGATCTTGCATTGAACAAGGTGACCTGTATACGGCCAGTCTCTCTAGGGCGAGGAAGTCTGATATCACAGGTAGGCTGACATTGTAGTCAGTATGAAGAGCAAGCGACGAGACTTGATTGATATATGGATGAATAAGGTTTCGTGACTCGGCCCAGTCATTGTTGTTGCGACAATGGAGTGCTAACGAAAGTGGGCATCCTCGTGATCGCTTGAGCCAAGATTCATAAGAGAAGGCTGAAAGCCTCCTCTCTTTGCCCACAGACAGCCCGCACCACAAACTGGGCATGTCCACAGCAACCATTCTCCATCGTCGACATACTCTGGTCAACAGCAGGGGGGCCGTTTGTGGGCGGGGCGACAAGAACTTATTTTTCGGGAGACAGTAAACGAAAATGAGCGATAAAATTTCGGTCGGAAAGCGCCAGAGGGCCGATATAATTCTCCTGTGCGTGTTTTGGGACTCCGTAATCTTGGCCTCCTGGTCCAAGAGTCGCCAGCGAAGTTTCCTGACAAGAGCACTCTCCTTGAATAGGCCAAGATTTGAGGCCTTGAGGCGAACTGCATCCAACTGCTGCTGGCGCTCGACAATGATGGCCTTGATGGCCCGAACTTCGAGCTCGTCCAAGTTGACAGAGGGGTTACAACCGGCTCCAAGTGGGGAGTATGCGGTTTCGAAGTCAGGTGTCTGTCCACCATGACTAATAGACACGAGCTGAAGTGAATATAATTGAATTTTATATGCTGGCCTACAAAACTGAGCACTTACATCACTCTGTAACGCAGCAATGATTTCTGGGATCCCGGCTGAATCGATTTTTTGAATCTGCATTTCGTTAGCAATATTGAATGTTTGCACGAGGGAGATTGAGATGTTGGAGATGGTGATTGGAAGTAGAAAATAATTTCACCGTCCGTCAATCGCACCTCCCTATTTGAGTTACAACGCGTGGACCTTCGTCAAGGTCAAAACCACAATAAATATATCACCTCTCTATTGTTGTGTCCACAGCTAGGACCTGATTCGATCCACAACTGGAAACCTTGCATTTTGCAAAGCGGGTCAGCGCGAGGATCTGTGGAAGCACTCAGTCCCAAGTCGACGGCTTCTGTTAACTCCTTTTATGTACACTGCGACAACTGAAAGTCGTAGAAGTTAGAACAGACTTGTCGAGCTGTGGCTTTATTTACCTTCCTTACTGTAATAAAGCAGCACAAACCGTATTCCCTTGTTCCTATTGAGCAACAGCCCATGTACATTTCACTGCCTGTCGAACACATCGGAAGGCAACTTCCAACCCATGCTCAGGTTGACTACTCCTTGCAGGGTGCGAAACCGTCGCTTTATCCGACATCTCAAAGTCTTCTTGTGGTATTTCGAATACTGGAAGGTGTGAGTGAACACTATATACTGCCTCACGAAATTTTGGACTTTCTCGCCTTCAAGGTTCTCTACGATGCGAGAAGGCGTCACGCTCTTATGCAGGACGATCGCCTATCGAGGTTTGAAAAGGTGAGTTACAACATATCGATGCAGAAATTTCGACATACACCGCGCTGGACGCTCCGGGAGACAATATCCTGAGCAGGGGTGATCCCAAATTTGCATGTGATGGGAGGAACCCGCAAACGCATCTTGCATACAACGTGACAGTCCTTGGTTGATTTTCTAAGCACGTGACGAGCGCGTCGCGATCGAGTTTGTTTATCGCGCGCACAAACCTTAATATTCCAGGGTATAAATACAGCGTGCCCTCGCATATCAATCTCAGTTCAGCGATTCGCCTCGTCTACGCGTACCAGCATATTCTTGTCATCTTCATCCTTCTCAATCAGATATCTGCTATTATGATCTCTACCGCCATGTCCATTACGGCACGCGTCGCCATCACTGGCTTTCTTACGGTATCTTGTTTTAAACGGACTATCGTTGACAATACTGTTCAAGTTCTGTACAAATCAGAGAAGGTTTCTGCTGGCCTCTTTGCATACTCTGTCTGCTTGTCAACCATCACGCTTGTTCTCGCCGCCGACGCAGCTGCTCAGAGGTTACTCAGCAACGACAGCAACCATTTACCTGCTCCGAAGGATAGCGACTCCGGTTCTAATCCTCCATTCGCTAATGCCAACACCTCCGCTACGCCTACTAGTAAGCCTGTTGGACTACATTATTTGCAGCCACCTCCGTCTCCACCTCCATCGCGTTTAATCGAATCACAGCCATCTCCAGCTCCATCATCATCGCGTTTAATCGAACTACAGCCATATCCGTTCCCATCCCCACCGCCTTTAATCGAATCACACCCATCTCCATCTCAATCTCCGTCTTCTTCGCATGTAATCGAATCAACGGAGATAATACTATCCGCTCCAATCACCTGTTGTACTTGTATGTCTTGCATCATTCTTGCTTCGTCGAACCTCTACTCCAAACGCCTGTCTATTGATTCCAACATCACACTCCTACCCTACGACGACGACTTCAATACCGATATCCTCTCGGACGATGCCTCGGACACTGACGACTGTGAGTCGTTTGATGACGAAAGCACTGTCTACGACTCGGAGGTAAGACGCAGCGTAGCCTCAATTTCCACATAACCTGACGTTTGAGTTTCTAGGACGATCGTTCTGAACCTCAGCCACTCGACATCCTAATTTCACTAATGAACACTCTCACTCTCGATGACCCGCCTCGCCCATCCAAGCTTCGACCACTCATTCTAGTCACCAACCGCAACACGATAACTATTATTCCGTATCCTCCGCTCCCTGAACCCGCATATCCTGTGGGCGCATCGACCCGACGTATTCAGGCGCGCCCTCTCTCCGATAGTCGACCAAGCGATCCTGGTGTCTCTCTTCCTGGATGCCCCATAGACGCCTTTACTCGAAGTATGGAGGCTGCTCTCTCTCTGACCGCCCGTCTTCCACCTCAAAGCTGAGGCCTCTCATTCTGGTTACGAAGCGTGCAGCTGGTCGACTCCAGCCTCTCGCTCCTACTAGCACTCTGCTTCAACAGCCTACAACCAAATTGACAACGCGGACCCAGACATATTGGCCTTATTCACTGTCCCCTACGACCTGGAGCCCACTACCCCAAGTTTTTAAGGCCGCCTCCACGCTCGCATACAACGTACACACACCATGTCTCCGACGTCAGCCTGAGGTCCCCTACGACCAATCCGGACAACGGCCTCCTTCTGTCCCCTACGACCTGGAGCTTCACCGCCCATGAAGTCGAAGGCCACTACCAGTCTACGCACACACCATGTCGCGCATCTTCGACGCCAGAGGTCCCCTACGACCCAATCTCGACGACACACCACTCGGCCTTCTTCACTATCCCATACTAGACGACATTCTATGGCCACCCCCACGGTCACGCACACATCTATCGGAGCAAGCCAATTTTCGTTTCTCTACTACCTCTTCGATCTGTATTTCCCTTCAAGTACGACTCATGGACTCATCTCTAGCATGTATGTTTCATTATTTTCGTTCCTTTCTCTACGTCATCGATTTTCTCTCTCTCCTTTACTGGTACGAGACAGACCATGGACTCATTCACTCTCATCACGGACTTCTCTGGCATGCATTTTTATTCCTTTCATTTCCTCCTCGATATAATGACCTTCGATTTGTTTTCTCCTTTCCTGATACCGGGACTCATTTTCATTGTGGATTCATCTCTGGCGTGTACGTTCATCCTCTACATCATCTTCTTCGTTTTTTTCTCGACTGGCATGAGATAGCATCGGACTCATCCAGTTTCATCCCGAACTTATCTCTCTGGTACATATCTTTCATTTTTTCTTTCATTTTTTATCTACACAGTGGCCTTCTTCGATTTGTTTCCCATTTTCTCATACACGGACAACAGACTTAATTATGGACTCCCGCGATGTATATCTATTTCATTGATCTTGTTATATTATACTTTATTTTGTACATGTCTGAGGACGAATATAGAGGGCTTCAAATACAATTTCTTCCGCATGAACGTTGCCATTAATTAAACCATGGGGTAGTCGATCAGTACCTTTAATTGTCGGAGCTGCTCACGCTGAAATATCAACCTAGGGAAGCAACAACATCTGTTATCAGTAATAATGAAGCAATATCCAAGCCTTTGATCACTGTAGAAGGTCAGCTTCTTTGACGATAGCTGAAAAATCCCGAATCCATATTGCGGCCGTCAGAGTAGCCAATTTCCCATCCGCAGAAAATGATGTCTATTTCGCGTGCCGAATCTCCATGGTGGAGGGGTGGTTTGATGAGCTGATTCGCTCAGAGGTTGCGCTGTCTCTTCGTTTGATGTGAAGGGGAAAATGAAATGACGTCGAAAAATCCTTCGATGACCTAACTTGATCGCTCCTTTCCGTGTCGTCTGATATCATACTAAGGGCCGAACCTCTCTTTGGTGCGGATGCCGATGAAAGAAGCTTGAAAAAAAGAAGCACAGCTACTCATTGCAGTAACGCGCGCCGTCATCGAATTCGACGATCAAAGACTCGCCATCGGACATGGGACACACATGTGTCAAGCAGAGCAGTTCGCCAAGGAGAGAAACACAGGCATCCGTGAGGATCCCAGCATTCACAGATTAGCGCTACGCTTAATATAAAAGTATTACACCATGATGACTTCAAGGTTGCGACCTCCCAAGGTACCCAGTGAGCGCTGAAATTGACTAGTGCAATGGCAACAATGCTATTCCACGATGTTTTCTACCCACTTCGCGATTCTCAGCTAAGGACGCCATCCCAAGTCACTAAAGCAGCAGCAGCAAATAATATTAATAGCCCGATTATCAACAACCAGCTTGGAAGCGTTGCGCTACTAGTTCTAGCACAGCCGTATGAAATGACAGCAGTCCACTGCAAGTTTCCATGCTTCCAAGTCAACCAATAGATCATGTGTCTGAATCGTCCAGACGTGCCCCATTGAAGTAGCATGTAGCACGAGACGAGAACGAGAGAGAGGAATGCTCTCCCCAGGGAATGAGGCTTCGCCAAAGGTGGGAGAAGTCTTTGAAGAGCCAATTTGACTGGGGGAATTAAATAAATTCAAACCTATACGATGGTAAGGTGTGTTACAAGACGACGACTCTTACAAGTAATCGAAGGGTGTACTGATTACTAGCAGGATTATGTGACTCTAGTATGAGTAACAAAGATGACCTGCGGGATGGATAATGAGCATCGAGTTCATGGAAAGGAGGCAACGAAAAAATCAGTGGTGCAAATATTTGGCTGTATGCTCTACCGTTCGTCAATGCTTAAAGCTACGACTGGGGCGGCAAGCGAAATCATCATGAAAAAAGCCTAGAATTTTCACCCACCATTACTTGAACTTCGGCCCACGTCCTAATAAACGAAGGCCTCCTAATCGAATCGGCTCCACGACTGTCCGAGAGAACATCGGAGAAAGATATAACGAAAGTCCAATACGGATGGGTAAAAGTGCCTGAACAGATATTAGTCACTAGCCGAATTGCTTTGTGGTTTTAAAAAAAAATTACCTTGACTGCACCGTAAGCCAAGACGGCATTTGCGACGTCTCCAGCTAGTTTCGAACCACCCAACTGGCTCGTCCGACTTTGATCGACAAATTGGCCTTTCTCAAAGCCTAAGATGCCATATCTGCATCCAATGCGACCAGCCCATTGCTCGCCTTCATCGACCCACAATCTCAGCTTGGTGTTTACCCAAGACTGGTCATCGGTAGAGCTATCTTGGCTGAGGGCAATAGCATTGACGACGCGCTCGCCTGCGCCTACGCTGCGTGCCGTGTAAAAAATGCCCACAATAGGAACGATGGCAGTTAGTTCGTGAAGGATGGCGAAAGAGACTATGAGAGAAGGTAGCGGTGCTCCCGTTCTTCCAGAAATTGCGGTAAGAGCATTTCTGTAAGGTGCAAATCGTCCTCCAGAGTTCGACATGCAAAAATTTATAGGCAGGGATGTGGCTTAGATAATAATGCCGGTTACGTGTCGAGTGGCTATGCAGCTAGGCGACCAATAACATTTCGTCGTCATGTAAACCATCCTGGCTGGCATGATTCATGTGCACCAGGTCCATATGCGACCGTCAATATCCTGTCAAATGGAGAAGTACAAGCTTCAAGAGCATTCTAAGTCAAAGAACGATCCCTCCCTGTCTAGGACTCTCAGCGGTTGCGCTGTCACATCCACACGTCCAGACCGTTCGCAGGCAGGATGGTCGTTGTAGTCGTGGGGTAGAGTGCAAATTTGGGCGGATGAATGAACTTTAATTGGTTCATACACGCAGGTATGTGCGATAATCGATTCATCGGTTGAGAGGTGCTGTTACATCGAGGGTAGACTTTGATGACCAGGCTAGTCGATTTGTTTTCTGGGGCCGCATCCTACTCCCGCGTCGGCGAACCTCGTTTAATCGCAGAAGAGGTCACCAACTCGAATGTTCCAGATGCAAGGTCGATGTCCGAGTGACATCACAGCCAACATATGTATCTCCATCGTCTCCTGTCACCACTCCGTTTAGAGATCGCACAATGTCTAAGACATGACAGGTTCGACCCTTGGATTTTGTGCAACGAACGTTTTTTCGAACAGGTCCTTAGCCAAGTCGTGAACGATTAATGGAGCTCCGTGCAAGGGAGGTCAAATCTATCGATCTTGAGAATCCAAACACAGATATGCTGGGGGAGTGCGCAGCGGTCTTCTTGAAGTCGACGCAGAGTCTTAATTTTGCTCAAGCCAGGTCAATGGCAGGAGAAACAGAGAAATCAAGCTGCCTTTGCGAAGAAACATTCCGATCGATGCCGGTAACATGAACTTTCGCGGATACCCTGTTCTTGCCACAGTATCATCATCAAACCCTTGAGGAGCGCTCCGTCTATTCCGGGGACTTTCGGCGCCTGAACAACCTGGTGGCAAGCTCCCGGCCTTCAAACATTGTTCCCGTCACTCCGCAGCAAGACTTCTATTCTCTTGCGACTCGTTGAAGACCTGGTGACTCGATCTTTTTGGAGAACCTTGGCTGCGTGTATTTGGCGAGTTGGGTCACCGAGTTAGAACTGGGACGGGCGCCGGCGTGCGTTGATGGGGTATGTTTACTTGCGGTTTGCTCCCGGTGCCATGCACAATTATACTCAAATCATACTCGTCCATCATTGATGCATATTTGCATCTTCTCTTACCGTCCAAATCGCACACCGACATCTGTTTCTTGCGTGCATCTGTTCCCTGGACCACCGCCACCGCCACAGGTTCCAGTTGATGACATGGCGCAGTGCGATAGACTGAAGGTGAATGCTAGCTGACGCTTCACACCGGTTTCTTTCTTTGCCGAGGATGAGCGCCGTGTAAAGTCTTAGACATCACTAGTAGCGAGTTTGATGGCTTGTAGGCAATAATGAAATAATTCCTTCCTCACGCACACCATGGGGCACAAGCTAATACTGTCATGACACAGAAATTTGAGCCACCATGTATTCTGATTTCTGTCAGTCGTACCGGACGGCAGTAAGTAGGTTCGCCGGTATGGACAGTGACATATTTATAGAAATTGGGAAGTGGGGTTGGGCCTTGGGCGCACCCAACGCCATCGTTTGTTGTCTTGTGGGAACTTGTGATGCCCCGAACAACATCAAATCCGATAGAGCAACACGGTGAATAAGATGGTGGTCTCTAAGCAGACCGAAGACAGTCTTCCGAGTCATTGAAGTAGAATTCACTTAACTGAGACAGATTTCATGGACATTCTCGCGTCGGCGAAGCAACGATTTTCCAACCAGACCACCACCACAAGGAACCTGTCGATCGACAGCTGAAGGAGGTATCAGAGACGGACTCGAAACTGCTGATGTTGAGGGGCGCTGTTGATAGCCTTCCAGTTGCATAAAGGTTCAAGGTGTACCTCGCCATGGTAATGATAATTGTCCTTATCTGGGAGAATGCGTTGATATCATGCGACAAGATAGCCCAGTCAAGTATGTATCGCCTGGCAACTGATCGAGTTTGGGCACTTGGGACTCGGGCATATCGTACAGGTCAAGGAGCCGGCGTGGGTGATGTTCCGTCGGAATGGGCCCCAACGATCAAGATTTTCGTTAAAGATCTTGGCGCTTGGCTGATCCATTCGCAAGCTCGACTTACACGATGATTACCGGCATGATGACTGGATTCCGCTAGACCCGGTGGTATGATTGAATTCACAGGCGATGAACCTGATTACCGCCGAGCTGCTTATCGATATCGTACAGAAGATATGGAGGACGTAAGGGTGGATCGGAACTCCAGGATGCCCCCGCAGCCAGCGATTCGGAGATGAAAGATAAGCTTGAAAGATTCATCGCCGCTGAAGAAAGCGTGCTCTAGTGCAACCAATGTTAGTGACACAAGTTCTAGTAGGTTCTGGTGGGGCTATTTGGCGTGATTAGGATTGCCATCAGAAGTATAAGTTAGCTTATCAGGGGGTGTAACTCGAAGGTAGACGCGGGAGCCGGGAATCCGGCCCCCGGCCCAGGGTGTTGGTAAGGGTGATAAAGCCCAAGACACGCTTGATGAGCCCTGCGCGCAATCGAGATTCTGGGTCATCTTGATCTGGAATGTACCACAACACTCAGCCTTTAGTTAATCATGAGAGTCATATATTGCCCTACACAGCCAATGCACAAATGCGCGGCGTAAGTACGCAAAATGAATGGCGAAGTGTCAGGAGCCTACTGAACTTAACTCAGGCACTCCTTAATCCAGTCCGATCTCTCCATTGCTGATATTTTTTGATCACATCTGGCGTAATTTGCTTTTGTATGGCACGTGCGGCTGCGACAAAGGCGTTTTGTGGGATCTGTAAGACTTGTAAGGAAATTTCACAAAACCAGGGCTATGAAAAACTCACGAATGAGGCGTTGATATCTTTTTGCATGGTCAGTAGAGCAGCCTCTTGACACAGTGAGCTGATTTCTGCGCCGCTACAACCGTCGGTCTGAATGCAATGTTACACTATGCTCAGATGAAACATGAACTGTACTCGCCATGACTGCTATTGCATGAAGATCCAAGCCAGGCTCCACACTCATTTTTCTTGTCCTGATCCTCAAGATTTCTTCGCGTCCGTCATGGTCGGGAGGTCCAACATACAAAATGCGATCTAGTCGTCCGGGACGCATCAAAGCTGAGTCCTAAAGATGCGTCGTGAGATTAATATAACAACGATAGTTAGAGCACATAGTCTCACAATGACATCGGGGCGATTTGTAGCTGCAATGATGGTCACTCCCACAAGCTCCTGAACACCATCCATTTCGTTCAGGAGGCTGGTCAGAACCCCCTCATGCGACGACGCATTTCCACTGTCAGAATCTGAGGAGCGTGATGTTCCAAGGGCATCAATTTCATCCTGGTGTTTGTCAGCGACAACTTCTTCACAGTAAGACGGCGCTCACGAAAAAAATTATCGACGGTGACGCAGCTCTAGCCTTACTGAATATATCTCGCACGGCTCTTTCCGACTCTCCAACATATTTGTTGAGAAGCTACTTGGCAACAGCATATCATGAGTGTGTTGCATGAACATAAAACTAAAATTCGTACCTCGGGACCTTTCACAGCAACAAAGTTAACCCCGCTTTCCGTCGCACAGGCTCGTGCCAGAACAGTTTTACTGCACCCTGGAGGTCCAAACAATAGTAGGCCCTTTGGTGGTCGGACACCCAGTCGCTGGAAAGCCTCTGGGTGCAATAACGGCCACTCGACGGCTTCCCGAAGTTTTTGTATGATATGGGCTTGCCCACCTATATCTTCAAACCGAACGGGCGGTGTGTCAATAAATAGGGAACGCATTGCGGACGGCCGCACGGTAGGAAGCGCATCTGAAAGGTCCGATGGCGTCAATTTCAGGGTCATTGTGGCAGCTGCTGGGTCAGGATGGCATCCCGGTGGAATGGGGGATATCCATCGTTTGATGGCAAGGGTCCCAGCTTCCCGAACTACAGCACTGAGGTCCGCACCGACATATCCATGAGCGCGACTCGCAATAGAACGGAGTTCTGCATCTGTTATACAATGGGGGGTTTTGGAGAGGAGGACGTTCAGAATTGAGTAGCGTGCGTCAGTGTCTGGTATGCCTGAGAATAAAAGTCGTCGGTTAAAGTGCGGTATAACTTTCAAGGTTAGCGCTCACCTATCTCAAATTCTCGATCGAATCTCCCAGGTCTTCGTAGCGCCGGGTCGATGGCGTTCGGCCGATTGGTTGTGCCGATGACAACGACTTTATCCTCATAAGTCGTGCTGGAGTTGTCTATACCATCCAGTATTGTCAAAAGTGTTGCCACCACCCGTTTCTCAACCTCGCCACCTGCGCCCTCTTCCCGTCTTGGGACAAGAGCATCAACCTCATCCAAGATGACGATACATGGGCTCTTGGCTCGGGCTTCTTTGAATACGTCGCGCAGTTTTGATTCTGTTTCTCCGTGATAGGCTGAAGATAACTCAGGGCCATTGATGACAAGCACCGATGAGTTAGTGGATGAGGCAATAGCACGTGCAAGGTGCGTTTTTCCTGTACCAGGCGGACCATGCAACAATATGCCCCGGGGCGGTTTAAGCCCTGAGTAAAATAGGTATTGTCAAAGCTTGTCTGCGGGAGCGTTTGGTCATGCCTACCGAAGTACCCAAAGAGCTCTGGTCTTGTGAGCGGTATCTCAAGAAGATCCCGGATCTGGGTGATTGTTTTGTCAAGTCCTCCGACAGCCGCGTATGCATCAGAAATTGATGTATGAGGTAGCGTTTCGATGTCAGACTAGGTAGTCATCCGTGAGTGTCATCATAAATATTTCTCAGAGGATGTCAGAAAATGCACCTTTTGCGTGAGGTTAACACCATTATCGGCCACATCTTCCAGTACGGAAACAATCGTATCCCACCCTGCTGTCCAAAATGATGGCCTAACCTGAATCGCAAGCGAGTTAAGGTCACGTGTTACGGTGTTCACGGAACCACTTGATGCCGAGCGGTGGGCTGACACAGATTCAATGGAGAATGTTCGAATCTCGCCTTGATATGGTACTTCAAGAATCTGAGTAGATAGAATATATTTGAGATTGACTATAAAGAAATTCCGGGCGTTGACAGAACGGCACTGTCAGCACCATTCTACGCCACACCACCTAGAACTGACGTACTAAGGTATTCTCGTAGTAGAAGAGTGAGCCAATCTCTATGCTTTCCTTTGCCTTTTAAACTGGCCGCATTTCGCGTTGTGGGTGTTTTTATGGAGATTTCTCTGAGACAGATGGCGCCAGCCTCCTCCGCATCTCGCAGGGTTGGTAAACCGAGAGGGGGTCTGCCAATGCCTTGATCAGATACATCGAATAGCTGTACCTTTGTGCCTTCCTCGAGGCGTGCTGTAAGGAAAAGCGAGGACGAAATAAAAACGGCTAGAAGTAAGGCGATGTATCCGCAAAGTCAAACTTAGCCAAGGACCTTCTTGTCATCCGATATCGTACATACCATCCTGCGGAACATCCAGAGAAGGCCACAATGTCCCGATTGCAAAATCCCGCTATCAAAGATAATTTGACGGAATCCAAGGTGCGATAGAATGATAGAACGAGCTGTAAGAGACGCTGACATACACGATATGATTCTCACCTTCTTGGTGTTTCCATCACCTGCCTTTGATAAGGCGACTACATTGCCGGAGCGCAATTGCGAGGCTTTCAGTGTACTTGCGTGCACAAGAACGCGTCGGATTGCGCGTATATCTGTTCCACCGGCAGCAGGCTCATTGCGCCGAACTGTCAACTTAGACGTCGACATGGCGAACTAACAGCTCAGGGTTTTCGAGGCCAAGCTCTCTGCAGTGAGGTTGGGAGACATGATCTAAATGAGTATGACAAATCAATTCAAAACAACAAGCAAACAAGACATCATTCATGTACATATTGTGTAAATTAAATTATCCGCAAATGTTGCACAAATGTCATATTTCTACCCAAAGACATCTTCCTTGAATATGTTATTTTCACAAGCACCTGAATAATAATAATAATCTTCCAGCACCCTATGATGAGTGCATGTAGGCTGTCGACGTGGTTTTAATATCAGTTAATATGGGTTAATGTAGGTTAATGTCCGCTTAGAAACAAGTCCTCGGGAAACCCCGATCCTTCTCCACAACACCGCACTTGAGAAAAGCAGTACAGATTGGCTCAGATAACTGCATCAGCGACCGATCTTTCGAGCAACCTACGGTGGGTGCAATTAATATAATTTGATGGGTTCAACTATAGTCCTTGCCGTGATGCGCCTAGCAGTCGGTTTTCACCTGCACTGATTGCTATCCTTCAAGAATCTTTGTTCTCATCATGTCACGAAACTACCGTGCCTCGATTGGACACACTGTCTTGGCTCAAAGTACAGGGTCGAGATGTTCGGATAATACTTCCCATTTCCGTTGATAGCAGTTCTCAAGAACAACGAGGTGTTGTCATTTCTTGTGGAGCCGCTATCCTAGTTTGTATCGAACAGCAGAATCATACCGAGATACGATGCACGAAACCGTGCAGCCTATCTTCGATTACTTGTCGCTCAAGGGACCCCGCACGGTATGTTTCAGCTCTTCGATTCGTAACGCATCGTTGGAAGATAAGTCGACAAAAGCAAACGATGATTAATGGTTTACGACAGTTGACACAGCATTGTACCTTCAGCAAGATAAAAGACCCTCAAGAAGCAAGCCCTTGTATATACTATGTGCTGCCATGAGGCACGAGCAAACATACTCCTGTTGATTGAAGTCAAAGGTGCTGTCGCGACTGCACATGCAATGTGTTCTTATTCTCTCAAATGCGCCATTTAGCAGACAGCTGCAATCGGATTTGTTCTCGGCGGCCTCGGAAACATCACAAATCCCATTGTACTTACTAGTATTAATCAGTGTCCGTTCTTGCGTGTGAGTACGTTGTCTAATGGGATCGACGTTCGACAACTTAAAACCAAGCTTTTGTCCCTCAGTAATTCCTGGAGTTCGCTAAATCTGGCGTGTTATGACGCAACAAATCCAAGGTGCAACTAGCATCACTGGATTCGATACTTATCGCACAAGCTATGGGTCATAAGGCGCGTTTGCGCCATTTCTGCTCATATCATAGTACTAGTATCGTATCTCACATCCGAGACTGCAATAGCATCAATCGTGATCGGCCTGACGATACCCGAAGTTAAGTAGCGTCATTTAACGTACTCGATATGTGCCCTTGTGTGCACCAAGCTACTTCGAAACACCAGCAGACCAACTGCTTTCAATTCTTCGGAATCTTGTTGATTGATTTCATTAGCAGCACGTTTAGCGCTAGTGGACATCACATCGTGCCCGTCCAAACCAAAATTGTCTATGGAGAAAAGAAGTATTACATTCATCATGGAACGTGTTCGTCATCCGGCGCCTAGTCCTTAGGAAGTTCGTTGATTCTATATATGTGAGTTAGGAACCAAGGGAGTGATGTGTTCGTCGATACAGCTAGGGATACGCCGAACAACTAATAATAAGACAATCGAATGATCGATTGCAAGTAGATCGTAAGAGATTTGTTTCCGCTCGTGCAGCCTGGGCCGTCACTCCAATGATGAAATTTCAGGTGTTGGTAACCTTTCAAGCGGTCCACATGTACTGCCTTGGATCGTGTCACATAAAACAACATACTTGCGTTCAGTGTATTGTGGCGTAAGGCAGTACTTGCCGCAACAGTCACATTATTTAATCTGCCGCCGCCCAGGAACTGCGTGGGACCTGGGATGGCGATCCCTTATGCCTTACTTCGCCGGCATGTTCCCAAGTAGTGATACTGCCAACAAACGCTAGCATGATCACGAATATACGCCAAACCGCACTTGGTTGATGTGAATCTTATCCTTCTATTGCGCTTCGGATGTCAGCTTGCTGAGCGTCCCGGCGAGTGACAGGAACATTTGCCAAATCAGATGTGCATCCCTGGCGAGGTACCCGATTTGCTTCTGTACCCATGGTAAATAAACAGTTTTTCATCGAAGCCAACTGAAGACATGTACACTCATTAGTTATGCGCATGTGAGGGTAAGCTCTGGAATACTTCTGATAAAGAATTATCATGCGCAGCCACATGACAACCTCGTCCGAATCAAGCCCATATGAAACAAGAACCAAGGAATCCTAGAAAGAACATCGCACATCATCCCTCCGACCCATCACACCAAAAACCACGATATACAGCATGGGATGCTGGCATGTGGAGATCTTGCTGACAGTCATCATACATTTACAAACCCTACTAGAACCTTTATGGGCTATTTATGCAGTTCCTCTCTTTCTTGGTATTCCGACCTCGGGAACGTATAAAACCGGGCGGCTTCAGCAGTAGAAAGACTACATCCAGTACCCATCGACATTAGTACACTCTCGTCTCGTTGTATCCCAACCATCCACCAGTCCATCTAACGACCATGTGCAAACAAGTAGCGTGAGTCACAGATCATATCTGCAGAACCGCTCGCTCACAACCCTGCGCAGTGAAGGGACGCGCTGGCTAAGATGTGGGGTATGAAGACGATGTCTTGGTTTGGACAGATTTTAATGACAGCCAAAGCACTTTCAAAGGCATCTCGTTATTGCCATCGTAGATTGTAATTCCGCTCGCTGCGAGCGCAGTTACAAACACCCGCCAAACTGTCGGCAACCAAACTGTACCAAAGTAGGTCATGTATAACAACACACCATGCCCATAGTTGATACCTTCCAAGAACTTCGGACCCGAAATCCAGCGCTCGATCGACGATGTCGACGAGATTTGTCTACAGTGTCGTACAGCAATGGCTCGCAGGCGTGGTTGATAGGGTTCTGAGTAGCATCCGTCTTTAGAGGGCGGGCAAAACATCTTTCCCCACATTGATACTCTCACATTATTCGTGTTAGCATTACATTGCACCATACTTGTAACATATGCATTTCGTACCTTCCGCTCGGGATCAAAATCTCCGCACCCGAAGGCATTCGGTTTAGACACCACTATAGTCCGTATACAGAAGAAGTAGGTGAGAGCCAGAACGATGGCAACCCACCAAAAGAAGCCACAAGCGAAGGCCCCATGACTGGAAGAAGGCACAGCTCCTGCGTCACCGTGAGCGTGCCGTTATCGTGATAAAAAAGGACGGTAGCGGTCGTCCCGCAAACCCATGCGAACAAGGCAGGCTTCAATCGGCAACTGTGCCTCGACTTCTAGGTAGTTATCTTGCTCACAATCGATTTGACGTGCTCCAACGAGCATTAACAGCAACAACATTCCAGCATCTCGGCGTGCCTCTAGAATAATCTGCAGAACCACCAACAAGCTATGATAGGCATATGCTTGTTCCTCGACGAGCGACCAATCGCCGCATTCATCTTGTGTACATCAAATTGTTCAGACCCATCGACAACTACTGACCCATCGAGAATCACCTTGAGATGAGATACCAGGGAAATTGCTGAAGCAAGGCAAGCGCGTGTTATGGAGTCGAAAGAAGCTCACGTTGACCGCAGGAAGACTGTCAATAGAAACACGACTGAAACTCATGGTGAAGGCAGACAACGTGCCGTCAATTTTAGATCGCAAGGAATATCTGTACCTTTTGTCAAAGTATCAACAAACCTCCGCTGGATTCGCGGCGCCCAAGGCGTTGTATTTGATGGGGATTCACTTTTCCACCAAGGCACACAAATAACAAGGATAATGTGATTATCCCCTTAGCGCTGAGACTACTAGAAAGTTGAGGAGATATTCTGAATATAGTCGACTACTTGTTCTACTCACCAGCGGTACCTTTCACAACACCAATGCGTTAAATATGGTCAGGTCCACACAGAGGGTGTACTGTTTACTCGATGCGCATTGAGAAAAATGATGGTCTATTTCCTGTGCATACAGCAAGTTCTGTGGCAATATCCCCTTACTTCCATGCACGCGATTAGTGGGCGTGGTTCTTGTGATGTTCTGATACGCGTTTAACGAGGAATATATTGAAGTCATTAATGGTAACTTACTCAGATGCACTGAATAAATACAAATAAATCAAAGATTGAACGGGTGCAGGCACAAATTACTCACTCTGGTAGTCGATGGTGTATCCGAAAGTGAAGAGACCCAAGATCGTCCAAACGAGTGGGGCGGCGGACGCGTTCTTGCCGTTGAAGAATCTAGCCTTAATCCCACCACCAGAAACAGCAGATGCTGGACCCTTGGGCAGTTTTGAGTAGAAGTTGACCAGAGGCGTGAGGCTTGAACCGGAGCCCGACGTCTGAATTGCGAATAAACGGAGAAGAGGTCACACGAGGTGGGGCGGTGTTAGAAAAAAATAACGCACCAAAAGTGACGGAGTAGCAATCTTGGGAGGAACGATACCCCCCAATTGACGACGAATGAGCGATGCGTGCATGGCGAGAATGAGTTGTCAATGTGTCGGGGTGGCCCGGACAAACTTGGTTTTCATGTTGGAGTCTATTTGGTTGTCAACGATCACATGACTTGAAGTCCACTCGCGGAGGCTTTGAACGTTTGAACCGTTTTGCATTTGACGTTTCTTGCACATACCCTATAGAATCTGAAGCCGAATATACGCCACCAGCGTGAATCCTCGCGGTGGCTCTGATATTGGAACCGTACAGTCTAGACGAACTCGTGTTCAGCACTTACACGTGGGTGTGGACGGCGGACACAACACAATAGGTTTACAGACAAGTCCGCTTTGGATGCGAGCATTTAGGTTCGCCTGGGTCATCCACAGCCTCTTCACATAATAGACCACGGATCCAACCAAGTTCGTCATCTATTCCGACATACCCACCCTTGACTTGGCAAATTCTTCGTCATGTACAGCGATTCTTCACCATTGCTATCTATCACATCCGCGCACCTGCTGTCTGGACTCTTCGCCTGTATCTACGTTGGCTCCATATATGCATCCAAGAGTGCTCGTCTTCGCTTCTCCAACAGGAAGGTCAACCTTCCAGAAGGACAGGCTAGGCTCAAATTACAAAATGAGCGATGGAGAGATGATCCGGACGTTATCAAGGCGCGATTACTTGCCGTTACTAGCGCCACAGCGATTTGTTGTCTCATCGTATTCATCGTGATGAAGAATGTCAACCGCGATGATGAAATTGTAGGTCATAAAGTTGCCTCAATGGGGAACGTCCGCCTCACTACCATGTACAAAACAGTACAACCTTACCGCAAATGCGTGGCTTCACCTTGGATTCACATGGTCAAACGTACTTCCGCTCGTAATAACCCCGTTGTTGTTTTCTGGGCCACTCTACGTCCAATTTCTCGAAAAGACTCTGCCATTTCAAGAGAACTGGGGTTTTGAAAAGCATGTCGTGTGTCGATTTCTCTCCATTGTCGGTCTTCGAAACTATTTTGTGGTGAGTGCGAGGCCTTTGCAAAGTATTGCTTGCTATTTAGCTTGTGTTGTTACAGGCTCCGATCACCGAAGAAATAGTGTTTCGCGCTTGTGTTCTCACCATCTATTACTTGGCAGGCGCCTCCAGGAAGAAAATGATTTTTCTCAGTCCTTTGGTCTTTGGCGCAGGTCTGTGTCGTAGCGATGTTTCTTTTTCGGCCATGAAAGTTCACCTTTATGTTCTCCAACTTTTCAGCACACATACATCACGCTTTCGAAACATACCACAGATACGGCCGTACGCCCACTGCGGCAAAACGTGCAATTATTTCTACTAGTACGTACGGCCATCCCATTTCCAACGAGTGGCACTAACAACTTACATATAGTTATTCAATTCTCGTACACCAGCGTGTTCGGGTTTTACTGCTGCTATTTATTCCTTCGCTCCGGGTCATTGCTCCCACCAATTGCAGCCCATATGTTCTGCAACATCATGGGAATACCTCAACCAAACTATGAAATCAGCCTAATGCCGGATAGAAAGCTATGTGAGTAGCTGCTGTTATACTGTCTAATGCAAATTGATTGCATTCCTTTCTCTACTTGTAGCCATTTCAGCCGCGTATCTTTTCGGCATCATCGGCTTCGCGTACATGCTCAAGCCTTGGTCATATACGAATAACTGTTTATACTGGCAGTGAAACTGATTTCCTCGAGCCTTTAACCTACCTACAACTACAACCTACTGGACTGGACATACTTTCTGCGGATCTTGGTCGGATTGAACTGTATCTATATCGATGATCACCATCTTGTCACCATCGGCGTTGTGTAACGCCCTTTCCATGAATCATCAGTCTTCGAATGTGAGCAAAATAAACGGCGTCGTGATTCTTTAAAACCCCATCGACAGAAGTTGGGCCGCGCAAGGACTTGTATTACTGACAAGCTACGTATTAATTGGTACCTCGGCCATGGGCCTCCAGTCTTCCGTAGGCAGACCCGATAGAAGGAAGGCAGTCGTTCTTCCCGGGAGGCTTTAAATACGAGATCCGATTCGGAGGGTGCGTGTTAGCACTACTAGTAAGTGACTATCATATCGGCATACTAGTGGTCTAAGACGTGAAACAGCCCGATAACTTCGTGGCCTGAATTTGCAACTGCCTCCTCGACATTGAATAATAGATTGATTTCCTCGCTGTTCGCTATTACCTTCATTTAAAAATGAAAGGCAACCACTAGGTTTCTAAAGGTATGTGGTTGCCACACTCAGGTTGCGATCTGTTGCCTCGCGCGCGGAATCGAGTTCTTTATGCATCATGTGCAGTTACAAGTTTACAACCACACCTTTGTTAGCGGTTACCGGTATACTGATTGAGCAAGAACCTTCGCTGGTCAATGACCTTGAGCTTGATTTCCTGAACAACATAGTATTTCTTGCAAGTCGTTCAATGTCAAGAAAGAATCTAAAGTTGTAGGCGCCAGTAGCGCGCGCACCGACCTTTATGGGAAATGCCGCCGGTATCAACACTTCTGCAAACAACCTTGAATTATCGGCTGCCACTGGCCATTCGTTACGGCCTTGCCGTCTTACCAATATCTTACGCCGCTCTACATGCCGCACAAGCGTGCCAAACGAGCTGTTCGTGAACGAGAGAAATCCCTGAAGTAAGTGTTGGTATCACACATCACTTCGGCTTACTGATGAGTCTCAAATAGAGGTGTCAACCTGCCACCAAAGCACCTTGGGAATGAGGATACGGTGCCAAAGTCTGTGTCTCGCATTCTAAATGCCGAAAAAATTCGTCACGAATTCAGAGAGAAGAAGCGGAAAATCGATGAGCCCAACGGCGATGGAAGCCCTCAACCAAAACGAAGGCGGCCGACTAGCGATGTGAACAGTCGGAAGGAGGAGATGCTAAAGATTAAGCCCGGAGAAACTATAGCTCATTTTAACAAGTGGGTTCCAGAAAAAAAT
The DNA here is from genome assembly GCF_016758775.1 of Suillus clintonianus. Classification (NCBI taxonomy): domain Eukaryota; kingdom Fungi; phylum Basidiomycota; class Agaricomycetes; order Boletales; family Suillaceae; genus Suillus; species Suillus clintonianus. Next base: position 37,475 of record NW_024539291.1, on the reverse strand, counting down.
TGTGGCGTGTCACCATTAAGCTTGCGTGCAGGCGAGTCGAGAGTAGCATGATGCCGCTCATTAGAACAGCGATGCAGCAGTCATCAGCACAGGTCCGCAGAGTCCAGAAGCATGAAATTGAGCAGGGAGTTGCCAAATCTGCCCCTGCACAGGTCAAGACGATTATTAAAAAAGCTAGCCGCGCAGACGTTTCAAATTCATTGACGCCCACATCGACCAATACGCCCCCTAGCCATGCAGATGTTGCGAATATATCGCCACTTACATCGACCAACACACCCCAGCGGCAGCCTCGTGATAAACCTAAAGAGTTTCGTGTATCTTCAACTTCAGCACCGCGCCGTCTAAACGATATTGCACAAGAGCCACCACGGTTTGGTAAACTGCCTCGGGGTGCCCAATCAGGAAAAGACTCTTCGAAAGAGAAAGTCGCGGGGATACTGAGCATGGCACAAAAGGCAATGATGGAAGAAGAAAGAGAAAACGTCATCAAACGTTACCGGGAACTGAAAGCTAAGAAGTTGCGTAGTGATGGCAGCGGCGCAGTGGGCGGGTGAGGCTAAGTCGATCATAGTTCTCATCGACTACGTTTCCGATCTGGTGCAGCGATTTTGCCTGTCGTTGGTTGCTGTCTGCGTTGAGTGTCCCCTAACGTGGGTATGATCTCTACGTTGACATTCATTTTACAGTGTGCCTCCGAGGAGTGCGCGATCTCGCGTTCTCCATCATAAGGAGGTAATTCAATTTTGGTTTTACCGCAAATACGACGCGACTGCCCATTCAGTACCGCTCGCTTGAGCAATGATATAATAATCCTTCGGAATTCAAGTACCGCCTCATGACTCTCAAGGAAGTCTTTTGTCTTTACCCAGGGCGGCGGAGGATTAAATTTCCGAAGCCCTCGGATGACCTTATATGTCTCCCTCTCCGCCATAGACGGTCCCGCTTCATGACTTCCACCACCGCTTCAGATTAGGCGGCGGTTCGCCCTTGCGCTGAGAATGGGAATGGGAATTATCCATGCATCAGCCTATCTACTTCTGGATTGTATCGTCGTGGTGGACCCCAGGCAGGCGCTTGGTGGTATAACGGGCGTTCACCTGTTATCAAGGTATTGTGGCGCAGATGTCAAGCTCCGAGTAACCATTGATCAAGTTAGCAAATTGATTATCTTGATCTATCAATAATCTCTATTGTCCATGTGTGCTGGGCACTGGGCACTGATCAAGCACAAGTCGGCACTACGGCGAGTAGTGCCCATGAATTACGGCCCCCAGCCATCATTCAACTCAGCCGCGATGCCTACGTGCGATCACGTTCCGCGCTGAAGGCCGAAATTACGAGCTTCCTTACCGGTATATTCGGGGAGCCCACAAAAGCGGTGATTTGCGCGCTAGAAGTATCTCATATATAATGCGGACACGACCAGTTGCCTGTGGTTGCCTACTGACTGCTCTCTTTCTGCCTATCTTACCTCGGTGCCTGTCTTGGTGGTAATCTGTACTCTCCATGGAGGACGTGGAGAAGCAAGCCAACTGTTCTTCGATTCGTGGACCGAGCATCGAGACGGGCACATATGAAGACCTCAATCGACACAGTGCTTTGCAACCTCCTAACGCGCTTTTACTGCCCTCGCACACGAAAAGATCAGATGGAGGGTGGTCTGGTTGTTTGGCTGTCTTCGGAGCATTCCTGGCCCTTTTCTGTTCGTTCGGTCAAATGAATGCTTTTGGAACATACCAGTCGTGGTATTCGGACCACCAGCTTGCTGGGCATTCGCAATTTAGTATCTCCTGGATTGGTTCCCTTCAGTTATGGACTTTTTTCTTCATGGTAAGCTATGTTGATTGTCGAAGTCGTTTTTGCTCAATACCACATGAGACTAGGGAGGACCTATAGGACGCCTTTTTGACGCATACGGGCCGTCGCCCGTGATGATCTTTGGGACACTGCTACTGGTTTTTAGCACATTGATGACGAGCATCTCTACGGAATATTATGAATTCTTATTGTTCCAAGGCTTCTTCTTTGGCCTTAGTGTTGCATCACTGTAAGTTCGCTGCTGCTCGCTGAGCGTCTTCTGATTTTATCCTACAGCTTCTATCCCTCATTAGCTGCAGTTTCGACTCACTTTGATAAGTACCGTGCATCGGCTCTCGGTGTTGCAGCCGCTGGCTCTGGTGTTGGTGAGCAGTCCACTTATATCTATTCGATCCGACTAAGTTTGTCTAGGCGGCGTCGTTTATCCCATCATGCTGCGCAAACTCTTCTTGTCCATTGGTTATGCGTGGGCTGTTAGAGCGTCGGCGCTACTTTCTGCAGCATGTTGTGTCGTGTCCCTTGTTACCGTAAGGAAAGTTGGTCATAAGAAATGCTCCGGATGGATAGATATCAAGATGTTCAAGGATTCATGCTTCATGCTGCTTGCTACTGGATCCTTTTTCATTTGCCTCGGTAAGAAACCGAAATCTTTTCATGGGGTTATAGCTGACAAGGGCGAAAAAGGAATATTTACTCCATTCTTCTACATCGTGAGCTATGCCGAGGATCGAGCATTCGTTTCTCAGAATACTGCATTTTACGTTCTGTCAGTAATGAATGCTGGGGGCGTATTCGGCCGCATTGTTCCCGCGATCCTCTCTGACAAGATGGGGCGATTCAACCTCCTTATGCCCACCTCCTTCTTAGCAGGCATATCTTGCCTCATCTTTTGGATGCTTGCGAAGACAATGATCGCTGTGATGGGCTTTGCGGCGGTGTATGGTTTTCTATCCGGTGCATTCATATCCGTCATTACCCCATGCGTCGCGCAGATATCAGATATCAGCGAGATAGGGTCTCGCATGGGGGCACTGTATACACTGATATCTGTCCCGTAAGATTGTGACCGGACTTGTTTGTTAAACATGTGCTCACTGTTGTTCTTTCAGCTCTCTTGTCGGTGGACCCATCGCAGGAGCTCTTATTCAATGCCAGAGAGGTTCTTACACCGGAATGATTGGACTATCAGGATCAAGCATTATATTTGGGTCCTTTTTTATTCTAGCTTGCAGGCTGAAGATAAACAAAAATATCTGCGTAAGAGTGTAGCGAGTCGTATGCGAACGCCTCACAGTGCACCCTCTATCCTTCCTTATTTTCTAAGTTTTACGACTGGAAACATTTCATTAATGATGGCTACAATTCTTGTGCTATGGTGGAATTATTGTATTTTTATCGTTGCGGGATGTACAAGCGCTATCATTTGTGACTGGCTGGCAGGGCCAGGGACTACTTATCCAATGAATTAGGATATTATGTTTGTGATTCACTGAAAAGTACTAATTAAGACTACGCGAGCCTACGCGAGCACGGTGCCTGTACGACGGTCACTTGAGCGCAGTGATCCAGAGGTTGATGCGACAATGGGTAAAATGGGTGTACATGTGATCATCGCGACTATTCGGTGGCCGTGTCTGATTTCAACCATACTTAAGTGGACACGGTCACAACCCCACTGGCATAAGCTCCTATAGTCAACAACTATGAACATCCAAAACCCAAGCGCAGAACGCGACTATATCCCTATTGCCGACCATGGCTTGTGCGTAGCTCCTTGATCAACGTCGTACCCGTGTTCTGATGTACTATGATGATCCTAGGATCGGGAATTTGAGGACTGCCGCGCTGGTGAGTTCGCCAGATTGTGCAATTCTGAGCCTATTTGTTGAATCCTGATGTCCGTGTAGGTCAGTCTTGATGGATCGAGTGAGTAGTTCTAGTTCAAGATGGTCTAGGATAAGGAGTATGCTGGGTTCGAGGTTGCATGGCTTGCACAGGCGCCGGAGTTCACTCGTCCGGAACTTCTTCAATTCCTCCACGCGAGTTTCATCTGATGCATATCCCACACAGTCGAGAGTTACTGTGTCCCAAATTTCGACTCCCCGTCCATCTTCGCACGCATCTTGGACAAAAACAAGGTTAGGGCTTTACACGCTCAGGGGGCTTCCCTGATTGATAACGGGGCTGCAGGGTGGTCATTTCTCCATTACACCGACGGTTCCATTCAGCACCAAGCACAACTACTTGCCGAGTTCAAACGTGTTACAGACCAAGTATGTTTATCACCTTATCCGTGTGCGAATCATGGCTGAACATAGATAGGTTTCTCAATGAGAAGGGCGTAGTTAGTGTCACCGGTCAGTCTCCTATGTCAATTGTACCATCAATTGCAGGATTTCATCGCATACATCCAGACTTCCTTCCCCGCCAAGAAAACAGCGATTCTAAACGTCCATTATTGTTTTGGCTCATTAGACGTGTCGAGGTGAGCTGATCAACTCTACAGCATCACACTCAGGCTTTCAATCATAACCTTTGCTTGTTAGGTGGTCCGTGGTACCGTCCCGCTGCGCGTCGAATGCGCTCCCGCATTCAACTATGCCCAGGACCCCCACGCCACCCAAATCGTCCCCGACGATACCGTCCCGCACCAATTTGCCAAACAGAACAAAGTCGTCTTCACTTCGAGGCCTGCCGCCTCGCCATATCTTGCGGCTGGTGCGAGCACGTCGCAAAACCCGCTCACGCTCGATTTACGATTCCTTTCCGAGTCCTTGCTTGACAATGTCCCTGCACCGGAGGTGACTTTGGAGACCCTGAATCTCAGTGCAAAGGGTCATCTGGGCTTGGCCGCACAGACGGAGTTGACACTTGTAGAGGGTCAGCGAGTGACGTTTGTGTTGCGGATTGCGCCTGAGCAAAAAGGAGATGGTAAGCCGGGTGTAGATGCAGAGCAGGCAGAGATGCTAGGAGTTGATTTTGCGAGTGAGCATTTCTAGTCATTGCGCATTTGATTGATGGTCATGGTAATTAGGGCTGATGACGGGTGCAAACAAGATGAGGCCAAAGGATGATCCGATTATGACCAGGGTACGTTTTCGGCGACTGTCAATCTTTGAGCTTGCCGACACTCCCTTTCTAGGAACTCCTCAACAATCTGTTTGTCGTACGTTTCATTGCTTGAATATCATTTTTTGCTGTTTTACCCGCTCATTTGTATTTGTAGTCTACCAATAATTTCTGGAACTCTTGGATCAGGAGATCCACCTACCAGGGTTCGTGGAAGGAGGCCGTGCACAGAAGTGCATTGGCGCTAAAGTTGCTCATCTTTGAACCCACTGGTACGTGTTACGTCTTATTCAGATGTCTAGTCTCTGTCTCATTGCTAACATTGCTTTTGCTCACTTCTGCGCATAGGGGCCATTGTCGCGAGTCCGACATTTAGCTTGCCCGAATACATTGGTGGGACTAGAAATTGGTGCGTTTGCCCTTCTTCACGTACTATAATTTCCTCGCTAACCTACGATATATAGGGACTACCGGTATGCACACATCCAGTATTCCCCATAATTCGGTGGTTTATGCTGTATCATTCATGCAGGGCCTCCTGGATTCGGGACTCTTCGTTCACACTATACGCTCTAATTAGACTCGGGTTCACGCAGGAGGCTAACGGCATGTTTCTCCGCTGCATGCTGCTCTCAGCCCGCGCTGACTCCGTTTACTAACAGCATATATGGAATTCATCTTTGAGCGGTTGAGGAATAAGAACCCAGATGGTTCTTTGCAGATCATGTGCGTCTCTGATCTCTCAGATGGCTTCGTAGGCTGACTGTACATGAAGGTATACGATCCATGGTATGTCTGACATGATGCAATCCACAAGGCCACTCTGATCATCCTTCTGCAGGTGGCAAAGATCTGGAGGAGAAAGAACTTCTCCACCTTGATGGACACAAAGACTCTAAACCTGTTCGGTTCGTCCGCCTACAATTTGCATAGTACTCGTGATGACCAATGCCAAAAGCATCGGCAATGGTGCAGCTGACCATGTCCAACTGGTACGCCTCGCTTGTAGTTGCAGGCTACTCACGGAAGCTGATCTAGCTGACAGGACATTTACGGCGAATTGTAAGTCCCACCCATGCTTCGTAGGCCGGTCAGCATTGATTCTGGTAAAGGATGGATTGTATTTACCTCGGACAGAAGGTGTGCTCCTAGGCCATTCCAACAAACGACAATCTAATATTATTTACTCTTAGTTCGGTAAACCATTGGTGAGTCTTGCCTAATACCCTTTGTAATATCAGTATCTCAATCACTTTGGCAGTCATATGACACATGGTGAGTACTGCGACCAGGCCATGGACGGTCATACTGACTAGATTACACTCGATGGAAGGGTATTGGTTCGGGAACTGTGAGTTATCCGGGTTGACTGTTACACACGGCTGCTAATCATGCTCTTACTCAGTGTAGACTGTACGTCTTCTATATCCTTTGTTTTGCCGCGCACAACCAATACTTTCTAGTCGTTGTTGCAAACTGCAAGAAACCCGACTTGTGCGCCTCACGCTATTTCTCCCAACTCGTTGATGACTCAACCCGAATTACAGATCCATATGGTCAGTACGCGTCAGGCAGGAATTTGTTAAGGCTAAGTGTCAATATGCATATCTCAGGGAAGTACGGGGCAAGGAGCGTCATTTCACGGTGTGTATTCTTAATGCTGTCTGGAAAGTTGGCGCTGATTCGTGCTTCTGTTGTCAGTATTCAAAGGTGAGTTTCAACAGTTAGACTGGACAATACTGAGATGGCATGTGGAAGATTATGCTTTGGTATGTCGTGTTGCCTTGAAATTGACACAGTAATGCTGATTGTATATACAGGGTTGCAATCGATAGAGGTGCGAGTCATGAACCGCTGACGCACTCACATATTAATGAACATGCCCTCGGACAGGCCTTCGGCTGGCGGACAAGCGTTCTCTTCCTTGTCCTCGCCGCCTGCAGTGGCTGGCCGCACGCGACGACCTCTACGAAGATATCATGCAAAATGCGTGGAACAAGGACTTGCAGGTCTTCGGGCAGAGTTATGAAGAGACGGACGTACTTGATTCGTCGGTGCTCATTATGCCCCTCGTGTTCTTCATGACGCCGGTATGATTCTATCATTATACATGTTTGTTCAAGGAAGGCTAATATGTCCACGAAGTCTGACACACGGTTCGTGAGCACGCTCAAGCAGATTCTCAAGACACCCGAAAGGGGAGGATTGACCTCTAATGCGAGTCCCACCTCAATTTCACTATTAACATGCTGATTGTGGACCAGAACCTCGTCTACCGGTATGATGTGAACAAATCTGATGATGGTGTAGGAGGCGAGGAAGGCACGTTCTGTCTCTGTACGCTGTGGTGCGTTGAGGCTTTAACTCGTGCCGGCGAGTACGAGAAGCCACTTTTGGAGCGTGCAGTGGAGATGTTCGAGGTATGTCCTATTTTCCTCGAACCCATCAAGCTCAGCGGTGCTGAACGGGATGAAGGACTTCCTGTTGTATCTTAATCACGTGGGCTTGTGCAGCGAGGAGATCTCGGAATCGGGTGATGCGTATGCGAAATTCATCTTTCTTTTGAGTTGCTGAGGCTGAAATTCTGCTTCAAAGGCTTGGAAATGCCGTCCAGGGTTTCACGTACGTTCTCCTTCGTTCGTTTCGACTTTTTGTTAACGTTTCTGTTTAGCCATGTCACCCTCATTTCCGCGGCATACAATCTTTCAAGAACCCTCGCAAATCAGCGATCCGCATAGATTCGTGTACTAGAGAGTAGTTGAAAAGAGCTCTGAACTTCCTGTGTAGATCAGCCTGCCGAAACGCCATGTTGTAATTGTGATTCTTTACTATCGATGTAAAATGGGAGTTCCGGCCATAAATGCTTTCCGTTTGTGTAGGGGGCGTAGTTTTGAGCATACCTTGAAAAGTGCACTGAGGCTGCAGATCTAATCCTTTCAAACTGCCGCTGGTTACTGTTGTTTATCAGAAGGAGAGATTCCAAAAATGCATGAAGATACGAATATTAAAGCTAAGTGAAGGAGCGCAGTTAGGTAGACTCCGATTATAAGGAACGACAGGAGATGGAACAACGAAAACGTGCAAGATGTAAAGTGAATGCTAATGAACATTTGGTTTGAGGGTAAAGGTGATATCATAGGATATGACACGAAAACTTCTTCCTATACTCCAGCGGCATGCACAATCAGAAAGTTTCCTCTTCATCGACAGGAGCGTTCTCAGGAACTTCGAAACCATCCTGCTCAGGCCGGTGAGTTTCGGATAAGCTAAAGAGAGATGAAGATGAGTATAAATGAGGTGCCTACCTCTGTCGAGTAGAGGATCTTTTGGATCTCTTTAAGGTTATCGTCTTCCTTGCCTTGGCTTTCCAGTGTCTCTGTTTGTTGCTGAACGAGGATCTCGATATCCCGAAGCTGTACAAACGTCAGATTGTGCGCTCAATAGAGATGGGTCTCGACACGCCTTTGCAAAATAAAAGTCCCTTTCCTTCTCTAGGCCTTCCATGTGAGTCGACATTTCGCGGAGTTGGGTCTGCAATGCTTGCATGGCTTCATTGGGTTGTGTAGAGCCTGCCCGATGACCGCTGATAGGCGTCTTTCCGCCGGATCGACCGACGCCTAGAACGGCGCTGGCGCTGCGAGCACCGGTCGAAAGCGGTGCGATGGTGGCTGGTGGTTCAGCTGGTGCACCACGCCTACGTCCCACCGCGTCATAGCCCTGTCCGCCGTAATTAGAATCCCAGAATCGCTTCATCCATTGCAAGAACTCTAGATTGTCTCTGACGACGCGTACATGGTCAGTATGAGGGTAGGAACATTGTAAGCCTTCATAAATGAACGTACTGCATCTTGCATTTGACAAGCTTCTCGATGGGTATAGGCTACGAGCGAAGAGTGAGTTTAATTGACGCGTTTGACGGGATGAAAAACACGCCTTATCAATCTTCTTTGCTTTGAAGACGTTCTGCATGACTTTGAAATTGGCGACGAATTCGTACTCGTGCTTTGCGTTCATCTTAACTCGCGCCATTGGAAGATCGCCTGTAAAAGAGCGAGCTCTTTAGAAAACATAACGAGCGATCTGGTTGATGAGGCTTGTACGAACCATAGATCGAGTCAAGGATTTGACAATAGGCTCCTCCCGAGCCACATTGTTCAATCTTGGTATAGTTAAGCTGCAGAAGCTCGTTCAACCAAGCCAGAAGATCTGAGCGCGAAACAGCCATCATGATGGAATGCAGAAATGTCTAGTGGGTGGAGGAAGCAAAAAGTGTGCAGAGCGTTACGAAATCGTCAAAAGGACAAAAGCGTGCAATGGCTTCGATTAGTCTGTTCTTCCTTCTTTCAAGCCACACATCACTAGTACTAGTCTTGCTCTCTGCACATCCTCGAGCTCTTGGGTGATCTTCCTTCCAGATCCGTTGTCACCTAGTGGTTCAGGTGAATTCAACCCGAAATAATTTCACTGATGCTCTGACCTCGGATTCCGGTGCCAGGTCTATTGACATTTCCCCTTGGTCCATCCGAAGGACACTGTATTTTAAATTTCAACCGCATCGTACGTAAATCGTTTCGTGGTGGAGCTGGTTAGCTGACATGCATACACGCGACTTCAACGTTTGTCGCGATTGGCAGTCGTTCATTTCTGGCATTTGATGTCAAATATGTCAACAAGGGAGCTGCCTCCTGAAGCATGTCATCGAATCGTCCATTGGACACGTCGATGCGATCTCACTGCACTGTGCCTGACCTGCAAGTCTCTTCAGAAGGATGCAGAGATCAAGCTATACGAGGTGATCATGTCCGCTGAGATCAACGTCATCTTTCGAGCGTGCGAGAGTATCGTATCTCAGGACCGTCTGGGCCCATACGTCCGCTCCTTCTATCTCTACCAGAATGCAAGGCGTACTCAAACAGAGCTGCCTCCTCGCTTTTGGAACATGATACAGAAAGCACTTTGGAAAATGCCTTGTCTCGACGTCCTCTACATTGATGATCCAGCCCGTGCTAATACTTGGATATTGAATGACATCCCAAAAATTCCGTTTCAGCTCCGAGAAGCAAACTTTCGTCTTCCGTGGAATCGACACATCGTAAAGTTCCTGGAGAACCAGAAAAAGCTTAGGCAATTCCACATTTCGGGTGGCATAGATGAAGATGCTCCACAATTTGAAGGCGGTAGCTTGCCTGACCTGTGCACCTTCGATGGGCGCCTCGCTTCAGCCATGCAGCTGCTTTCTATCCCTTGCGACCTTCGTCATCTTCGCATACCTTTGGATAGAGACACTAACAAGCAACTTTTGGATTTTATTCCCCATCTCGCTTCCCTCTCGCGAACCCTCCGTTCACTGAACATCATTCATATGCCCGAGGAATTGTCCGTGGAAGCGATCAAGCTCATATCGTTCGTGTGCCCTGACCTTCATTATGTTGGAATTATCCCATTACCAATGGTGTTTCCCCACGTAAGTCAAGTTCTTTACCTCTTTCATATAGCTTATCTTTATATCATTACCTTAAGCGCAGCATGATCCATGACGCTCTTTTGGCTATGCATAACCTACGAGATCTCGAAGTCGATGTATCCCGATGGTCGCCTCTGCCCAATACAGGCTCACTGCAACGCATGCTCGCAACTGAACTCCACACATACTGCCCTTCTATCGAACACATCATTCTCCGCACGGGAAGCAACCGAACATTGTGGTATTTTGACGGAAATGAGTGGAATGTTCGTTCGGAAAACGGGCAACATCTGCTCATCGATGGACTGTGGAAAACTAGATGATGTACTGCAGCATGCTTACAGTTGGAATCTACTTACGTGACGAAATAATGTAATCACCAAGTGAGTTCATCGCCCTTGGTGCCGCTTACATGCATGTTTACATGACCCAGCCACGCTGATACACACCCGACGGATGTATTATAGAAATGCTTGCGAAATACACGCTATGCTTATGTATTCACAACCTAAATTGGTATGGAGTTGTCACCTCCGACTCAGAACATTCTTCATAAGATGCGGCATTTTCAGGGCGCCTGAATCGAATTGACTACGAGTACGCAGGAAACAACGTGGGCTGGGCCTAAATCTGTTCAAACCGAGTTAACGTTTGCCGCATACGTCTAGCCCCTCATTCCGCCCCTTGATCGCCTTTGCACGGGGAATTCATAATATTGACAAGATTCCCGTTTCACGGTCCAGTCAACCTGCATCATGGCTCGGTAATATCCGTGCCAACGCTAAGCTACTGTGGCAATACCGGCGTTCACGAGAATGATATAAACCTTGACCCGCAACAAACTTTCATCCAGAGCAAAAAGTGACTTCTTATGCAGTACCAGCGTACCAACTCTAATTCTTCGATGGCATACTCGGATAGGTCAATCTCATCAAATTCCTCTGCATCATCTCCTCCTCCTCAGCTTGTTGCATTACCGTCTATGACCCACTCTTTGGCAGCTCTGCCAACCATGTCTGCGGTGCCACACGATATGCTACATTATTCGAATTCAGGGACACATAGTAGAGCGAAGGCAAGTTCTTGACATGCGCATTGCGCAGGGCACATCTGACACAGTTTCTATAGATGGAACATGCTATGCAAAAGCAGAGGCAACATGCGGCCGCGCATCCCTTTGCAGCGCTCACTGTACGCTTGGTCCGCTATTCATGCTCACAGATGTTGACTCCTGTTCCCTCAGGCACACGACATGCGACGTACACCCAGTCCGTCGTGTGAAGATGGACACATAACTGTCCGAAGACAAAACACCACTAGACGTTAGACTGCGCTGTGAGATTGTAAGTCATAAGGTCGAAACTTTTCGCGCCCACGCTGATTATGGCTATCGCCTTAGGCCCACGGCCGCTTGTTACTGCGTCGCCACCGCAGGTCGGAATGGCTATGTGTGGGACGATACCCAAGGATCTATCATAACACCGGACGTTAATTTTGGAGATTTATACCACTCGCGATTCGCGGGAGAAGCCCGAGATCAAAAAAAGTACTGCGGGTTCTTCAGCACATACTAATGTATCTATACTTCATATATATGGCTGTTCGTATCTTATGGGTCCAGTTGGGGTTTATGTAACGTTGATTGTCCGTTGTCATCGAGAAGGTTCTCACTCCACAACCTGGAAGAGGTGAAGGCCCAGTCAGCAGACAGCGGTGCGCCGGTGAACTGCGATCTCAGCGGCACAAGATGATGTCCACGAGGTGCTCATTTCACAGACGATGAGTTCTTGGCAGCATAATGTGTCATGCTTGTATCCTTGTAAGTGAATCATTGACCTGACTCTACCTGACTGCGGTGGCAGTACCGACTCTGAGAACCAATAGAAGAAGCAAGCAGGTTGACGAGACCCTTGTTATTAAACTGAATCTTATTCGATCCTTGTAATCCAATATACGGTTGGGCGCTCATCAGCAAGGAACGCCACATCCGATGGACGGAACAAATTTGGGGGTGTGCTGGACAACAGTAGTTTGCAGTCCTGCACAAGTCCTGCATGTAAAATTTCCTGAAACGTGTGAGAGGTATGTTTTGTGTGTGGTGTTGGTCTCATTGAGCTTACCTAAATAAATGACATGACAGTCATAAAGTGGGCGCGGTAAAAAGGAGGCTGGAGGTAGCAGCACTAGTGCCTGCCGCAAAAGTTATTTAAGCTGGCTGCAAGAAGACACGCTTTTATATATACAGGGCCGAATCTGGGGTATGGACTTGAGGTGAAATACGGAGAGGCTGGTCTCGTCTTCGACCGTGTTGAATGACTGAGAGTCAGGTGAACGGAAGTATAAGCCAGACCTAGGCCAGTACAGCGCGGTGAGGTAACTGCAAAGGAAATTTAGACCCAGAGAAGCAGAGTGGCGTTTGATTGGACCGGACGGTAACGCCGTAGACATCATGAGATGATACCCTGATCACTGAAACAGAGAAACTTAAGTATCGAAACACATTTGATGATGAGTCGATCGATGTGAGTGGGGTAAACTGATGCCTTCTTCTCGAAATGGCGCTCGGAAGCCTTTGGAAAATCTCATGCAGATGAATCCAAGCGTCAAGCGGCCACGTGCCAAGCCTGGGTGCAGATTGGTTGATATTATTTACATCTGTTTGGCAAAGGCTTTAGAAGCAAACAACCGCCTTGCATGAATCCTGCTGTTTGAATTTGCAAGTCTGAGCTCGTCTTCCCCTCTTCTATGACCCGATATTGGAATCGTTGTGAATAACGTGCTGAGTATTCACTATAATGCTCCTTCCTCTCACATTCCCCGCCTATGCAAGCATTCAAGATGCTAGTGGTCCTCCAATAAACGTCATTGAGTCCGACTTTAACTCGGAACAGACAGCTTCCTTCGTATCCTGGAGAACAGAGAATGGCTTCCATCATACTGCTGTTGGCAGCTCCACGGGCTCTATCAGCGTCTTCAGCTTCCACCCTACCAATACTCCAAACTCAGACTCGCGTGCAAGACTCACTATCACACCGCCTTCTGAGCATAATCCACCTTCTGCCCCGTCTACACCAGGAAGATCTCCCTCCGACTCTCGACGGCATTCTCGATCCCTCCAGTCGCCCTCGTCGCTATCATTCAATCAAGCTCTAATCAATGTATCCGCCAGAGCGCGAGTGGTTTCTGGCGTATCACGTGAACAAGTAGAAGCCCCGAAGAATTATGTTGACTTCGAAGACGAACCTGGCCGATTGAAGGACATACTCAAGAGCAACAGCAAGCACGAGAGGCGGTTGTGGGAGCGCACTCTCGCAGACGCAATACTCCCTAGCTTTGATAGAGGCGTGGTCATAGAACAGTCTCCCGCTGCCTCTCCAACGGTTCTGCCCACCTTGCCAAACTTACCTTCTAGCACGAGCAAAACTAAAGATGATCCCAAATCGCTGCTTTCAGCAACAAATTCCCCGATGTTCTCCCCGGCATCACTTTCGACACCGCCGTCTCCTCGTCAACTATCACCTCCTTCCGATGGCTCACCATCTAGCGGAACAGTTTTCAAAGCAAGCATCATCCTTGATCCTTGTGGACCTGGGCATGCAGCATCTGCCATGCGGTATATGGAGACGGCGGACCTATTGGTAGTTCTTCAAGAATCAGGGTGCGTTCTATCGCTACCAACCCACATTGCTAGCACATTGAGCCTCCTAGCAATTTATCTGCCTTTGACGTGCGAGACAGTGCGTGTGTGGCAACATGCCAATGCACGACCACAAGATCATACCAGGATCAATTTTGGAAATGGGAGGCTATTCGAATGGTGCCCACGGGAGACGTACGTCGTTTTGTTGTTATCTTGTGCTTCCGCAAAGTTCATTTTACATCAATGTAGACAACGTACTTCATTCTGGTGTGCGCATCACCTTCGCAGCCTCCTTTTGCAGAGACATTCGGCCTTGCGGATGAACCTCGTGATTCCAAGGCGCGTCTGAATATGTTTGAGCTTTCTGTGGGGGATTCATATGGTGTACATCCCACGAGGTTTGAGAGGCTCGCAACTGATGACTGGCGAGTCGATGCGCCGGCCGGCGGAGTAGAGTTACTTATGAATGATATCGACGGTAGGATGTATTTTGCTGCTTTCAGTAATGTTCATCCTATCCTCTTTCAAGGTTCTATTCAGCTAGTGTATATTAATTCAATGAACCACCTTGTCACCCAGTGCTTGACCATCATCCCCGAATACGAAACACGAGCTCGCAGACGGTCCTTCACGTCTTCTCCAGCTCATTCTCAAGAAGATCACAAGTCATTGGCGATCCCAAACCCATTCAAAGCATTTACTAGCAAGAGTGCTGAGAATGTCGCTCTGCTGGGTCAAAATCACAGTTTCGGAACAGAGCAGGAGAGCATCTCTGCTACAACCGCGACAGGAAACCTTGGGCGAGTTCGGCTGGAGGAAGAAGAATCCCGTGGTATTGTGATCTTATCTCCAGGGTTTTTGCTTGAAGGCATTATTGTCCGCTATGCTGGTTTGAATGAGAGGATTATAGGACTTGCATGGTCGAATACAGATATCACGGTAAGTCTTCAGATCCTATCAAATACTCACATCGAGGACTGAAGGGTTTTGTTCAAGGGATTCACTGCAGGACAGCAAGAGGAATCTCTTATTACAACTTTCGCTGTTCCTTTCAGGAGCCGGAGTAAGATCCAAGGTGTACATTTCATGGATGACGAAGCGTTCGTGGTACTTGGTGTCAGTGTACCCCGGGATATTATTTAATCAGACACTGAATTAGAAATGTTTTGCAGGACACCATCTCTCACTACTATTTGCGGCGCGTTGATGCTGACAATAATACTGCAACCACTTATTCTAGAACGCCGATAATTACTCAGTATGTATTTCCTTCTACTTTCGCAGTCAAGAGCTCACTGAAGCATTGCAGAGCAATTCAAACGATGACGACTTCTGGTGGTCCTTCGTTGATGCTGTCATGGTCAAGATCGTCCCCTCACGATGTCCTTGCGCTCAGGCAGCTTCGATCAGGGCAGAAGGAGATTTCAGTTCATACTATTCATCCCAGACAGGATGTGCCGAACAAGCAGCAACGCCGAAGATTGTGGAGAGCACAGAGTCCGTCAAGTGGTACCATCCCAGGAGGAGCAACGTTGATGTCCGTTCTGCCCTTAGAGCTCAACTTCGTCTTGCTAGGTTACAGTCAGTACAAATTGCGCTTCAAGTGTCCTGCTTCCTGATTTTGGGTTCCAGGTGATGGCCACATTCGACAAACTTCGTTGCCGTGCCTTTTGCAGCGAAGGTACCATGTACAATCTGTGCCCCTCTCCGCCTTTTCTCCCATATCTGGCAGTGATGTGCTCTTCGACAAAGTATCAGATATGGGCTTGCCCTCGTCTATAATGAACATGCATCTTGTCCGAAACGATCGCACGGGTGAACGATATATCTTAGGAGGAACAGATGATGGTGGCATTGCTATCTGGGCACTGGAGTGCGTACATTACCTGCATTAACGGGATTTAGCTCAATATCATATTCACCAGATCCCTAAAGCTCCAAGCGCGATTTACTCCGTTTATCGTACCTCTGATGCATGTAGCGCAGGTGCTACAATCGAACGACAATGCTGGGCCTCTGCGGGGATCGCTACTCTGCATTTCAGGGGATGGTACTATTGCTGTGGTATCGATAGAAGGTTTCGAAATGTGGGTTTCAATTGACCAAACACTAGTTCTGCAACCTAACGCAATTGATCTAGGCTTTACCTCATTCCTGGGGCGTCGTCTCCGATAGCCCGCATATATGCAGGTGGGGACGACAGCAATCGTGCAGTATTAATCTACGCAGATGGGAGCGCGCGTGTCTGGGACGTTGAATCAGGTGAATTCTTTCGTGCAACGACTGAAGAGAAAGTCAAAGAGCTCGTCGATGCTGGAGGCTGGATTAACATGTAAGTCGTACCTGCCGGTTCAGTATAGGCCCTGACGATGTTTCAAGCTCCATCGACAAGTCGGAGCTGACCTCCATCTCCGTTTCGATGCTTAGTGGATCTGTTGGACCTGTTTCACGTACGTGTTTCATTCGACCAACGTTACTCTACGATCTGACAGTGTTATTGATCTTTACCCCCTCAAGTGTGCACCCTGTTGCTGAGTCTAGATCGCTTCCTGAAATACACCTCCGTGAACGTTAAATCTTCGGGACAGTCATCATCATCTACCCCTTCAAACGCTACACTTTCGCAGCTTCGTGCTGTGTTGTCTGCATTACTGACACCTGGACTCAGTCCTGACATAGACGAAATCTGTGAAAATAAGCTTGGTACTGGCCCATCACCGAGTACAGTAGGGTTTTCATCTGCGCATGCCACCACAATCTACCACCATGATCACCCAATTCACGCTTGGTCGATGTCAGCCAGAGCATCTGCGAATCGCGTCCTCGCGATTGTCTCGGTCTTGAGGACTTTATCCCTCGCCGAAGGTTCGTAGATTTCATCTATGCCGCTCCACCCGCCCCTGAATCGGCTTGTCTAGAGCTGTCGCACGACTGCCAGACAGTCATAACATTCTACTCTACTTCCCTAGCTCACATAGTGGGTGCGTCATACCAACCTCCGGACGTCGCGTATCTGGCTACACAGTGGTTCGACTCATCCAGTGGGTCATCTACTGCTATCTAAAGGAATGTCGACTAAAGCGCTTTGATCTTACAGACGACGTGCGGCAAGCTGCAAAAACCCTTTTTGACGTGGGGATTGCGCGTCTTTCGGATGAAGAGAGTATTGCTCTTGTTGATGCATGGCAACACCACCGTAAGCTGGCGTACATCTGTATCATCAAGAATAATTTGACATCCATGTAGTTCCATGCTTGCAGCCCTCCATCGAGAAGCAATCCGCAAAGTCTTCTCTCGCTTTGTTCATTTGCGGATACATGGCAGCTGAGAAATACAGTCTATTATCCACCAGGTAATAATGATCTTCTATTCGTGGTAGCCAACGTTAATGACTTCCTAGCTCACTCGTCGACATCTCCAAGTCAATCGCGTTGTATTTGCACGACGAATCATCTGCGCACCGTGGACTAGCCATTGACCTATGCGCACGCGGATTTCAGATATGGCAGCATTACATCGACGCTATGGCGACGCTCCGCGCATTGTACACCCTCGCTACAAACACACGCAAGGAAACTATCTCAGCTCAAAACATCGGGCCCCAAGCAAGATTGGCAGTGTTGCAAATTGCATCGAGTAATACACCTTTGTTCATGACCACGCTCACACTAGACATTCTCAATCCAAAGACGCTGGATCAGCGGAAAGCAGTTATGCAGTTGGTGGCGTTCATGATCAGGAAGGTATGTGTTATGTTAGGACTGCAGGATGAGTTCATCGGATTTCTGATGTTTAGTGACAACAGAGGCCCCTTATTCTGTACCCAAATCTTCCTAGGTTGATGGAAGCCGTGGTCAAATCACTAGATCCCAATTCCACAGCGAGCCGTGACGCCGTACTCGACAGTGCTACCGAGATCATTGGCCATGTGGTGAAAACGTAAGTCAACTTTTCGATAGGCTTCTGTGCATATGGTGAATTATAATTCGACCAGGTTCCCCACAGTCGACTTCCACATGGCGACTCAACGTCTTGCCGTCGGAACGAGCGAAGGCGCTTTCATTATGTATGATCTAAAGACGGCAACGCAGCTGTATGTCCTCGAAGGACATAAACGGCGTCCGGCGGCATGTACGTTTTCACCTGACGGACGCCGCCTCGTGACTATGTCCCTTGAAGAAGGTGTTGTGCTTGTCTGGAAAGTCGGCTCAAGCTTCACAAGTTTCTTCAACCCCGGAGCTCCGCCCAGGCAAGGTCATGGTGGATCTTTGCCATTCAAAACACTCAATTTCAACGTTGGTGACGAAGGTGTGTCATGGCGTGTTCATTTTCTTGCTTTGGCGCTCACGCAATCCTTCTAGCCAACATGACTATCACGGGCACATTGGAGTGTGTGAAGTTTGAATGGCCAGCCGAACGCACCGTTCGTCTTCACATCCGAGAAAGCGTCCTAACGTTTAGTACCTGACCTACGAGGTGTCAATGCTACATTGCAATATTGTTGTAACATCATTGATTGTTCGTGAAAAGAAATATCGCAGGAAGTTCTAATTCTCAAGCCGTCAGATCGCACGCGTCAGGCCTGAGCGCACACCAATGTGGCTGGAGTGGGATTGGCTTGAGCCCGCGCTGTACCATCCTGTAGCGGACGTCCTGAATTGTTCATGTGGGATCAGTCATTTAGGCAGTGAACAACTGGAAGCAGTACTGACGTGCAAGCGAGGTAGTGCCTCGGTGACGTTTAACGGAGCGCCTGTGGGCTGCTTGCCACTCCAGAAAATCTCTGCTGAGGAGGCAGCACGGGGCCACACGATAGGGTCGAGATTTTGAGGAGCAGATTGCTCACTCCACAACAGTTGCTCGCCTGCGAATCAGAAGGTGTCAATTCGCACCATCTCAAGACTTGACTTGATCACATGTGTTTACCTCCAAGAACGAGTCCGTATTGTGCCTCTGTCAAGTTTGCCAAGGGATCAAAAGTGTATGCCTTAAAATGTTATGAGATGTATGATCCTCGGAAACAATTATGAGGCAATACCTCAGACCACGTCTTGAAGGGGTCGCACCAGCTATTTCTGTTCTCCCAAGGCACGTCAGTTCAGATCAAGCAATCGATAAGTTGAAGACCAACCCAGCGGGGTAGGCTCCCACCCATCCACCAGCACCACAATCCTATAATGATAAGATAAGAGTGTCTTGACTATGGGAAGAACCCGGGAACCAACCAAGTAGAAGTAATTAGATGGCGCATGGACGATCCTCAAACCTCTTTCTGCTACTGCTGCAGCATCCGCGGAAGAGATCCAGACCCTGTCGGGTACGGTTGTATCAGCGGAGCCGGATCATACTATCAATATGCTTACATCACGATAGTCTCGTTGACGAGTGTAAGGTTCCAGTTGAGAACCATCTCTGAGTGGCCGTCTTCATGGAGTGCTATCATTCGAAAAGAGAAACGGACAGACCTTCCCATACGACTGGCGTCTTTCCCTCGGCGATAAGTGCGGCGTGAGTCACCTGCGTAAACGTGTCCAGAGCACTGTTCAGCGTCATGCCCGTACTGTTGAGCTGTAGCTGTGTGGGGTAGTCGTTGGCGTAACAGTTTGTGTTTAGTTCATCGCCACCAGTGCTGAAGTAGGACGAAGGCAGGTTCTTTGCGACGCCGGCGAGTAAGGAAGCCGTGAAGTTCACGACCTCGGGGAGTGCGAAGCGAAGCTGTCCAGCGGGGGGCTCGTTGGCGTAGGTCGCCCATGGTGTTTCGTCAAAGCACGCAATGTAGTCGGGATAAGTGGCTGCAATGATGGAAGTGTGGCCGGGTGTGTCAATTTCCTGATGGAATAATCAGGTTTTCTTTACAAAGTCGACTATTAAATACTGACCATCATAACATCGATACCTCTCTGCGAGACGGCCATAAGCGGCCAAATGGGGCGATGAAGAGAATTGAAGACGTACTGCAGCGGCATACTCAACGATGTATTGGACATCACTCGCAGTGTAAACTTCTTGCGGAGAATAGGCACCGTTGATGGCAAGCTCGGGATACTGCGCAACTTCAAGCGGGAAACTTTGACTGTCCGTGATATGCCAGTGGAAGGTGTTGATCTTCCTAGCCTGTGAGCAATCACACTATGACACATCAGGAAAGCACTCGCCTTGACCCAGCTCATCGCGTCCAAAGTTCGCAGTATGTCGCCGACGGGGTAGTAGTTCCTCGCAGTGTCCAGCGCCAATCCTCGGAAAGGCTACAAATGTGGGTTTCAAGCAGCCGACTCAAAAATAGCTGCTCACATATGCGGGAGTGTCCGTGATAGCAATCGGGGCAAGCAAAGTGTAGGTTACCCCACCGTAGTAGTAGAACATCTGATTAAAGGTTGTGAGTCCTCTGTAAAGACCCAACGTCGAGTTCGCGGTCAAAGTAGCAGCCGAGCCGTCTGCTGGAATCGTCAGCGCGTACTCCTCGCT
The DNA here is from genome assembly GCF_016758775.1 of Suillus clintonianus. Taxonomy (NCBI): domain Eukaryota; kingdom Fungi; phylum Basidiomycota; class Agaricomycetes; order Boletales; family Suillaceae; genus Suillus; species Suillus clintonianus. Next base: position 17,016 of record NW_024539291.1, on the reverse strand, counting down.
ACGGGTGCCCAGGGGCTTGACAGCTTCAGAAGCAATAGGCTCCGCAGTAGCCCAGCTCGTGAGAGACAACGTCAACTTCGAAAGCGTCTTCGCGCTGGCGAGGGCGGTAGTGTCATTTGCGCCGCGACCGACGACAAGACGTCCGAGTTTGTCGTTTGCAAGATAGTATTGCGCTTGTGCAACCGCCTCGTACAAATCCACCGGCGCGCCTTCAACCTGCACGTCAAAGTAGAAAGCAGGGGAGACCTTGAGGGCGGTCATTCCTGTCTCGAGTGTAGTTGGGCTGGGCCAGAGAGCAAGGACACCAGAAGGCAGAAGACATCCAGCGGCAAGCGCCAGGAGGCCAACGTAGCGAGAACCGGGGGCCATTGATATTCTGCGGGTCAAAGACGCGACCAGCTCAACTACAGCTCCTTATAAAGGTCCAGTTGAGGGGATCATGTGGATGCGCAACACGCGCGTACGTAGCGCTAAAAATAATAGATAGATTTGGAATCGCCGTTGTGAGAGCGGCGCGAGGGGGGAGTTACATAACAGGGAAGTCAGTTGGTACGGTACTAGTACCTGCTTTGCATTAAACAATTTAACCACCAATCAACTGGCAGCTGAGCAGACGGTCAATGAGCCTGGCAGAAACTTTGAAGCAGGATAGAATCTCGACCTAGTAGCAGATGCGCATGGCGGTTGTAACTTTCAAGTTGCTAAGTCAGTGGTCTGAATCACGAGTACTACAGATGCTAATTTTGGTGCGTAGACGCGTCTGTGGCGTGCGCCGTGCAATGTGCACGCCCTACCTAAATCACGTGAGGGGTCTGGATGCGGCTATTAATGTTACTTAGTGATTGTTCTCGACGTCGGGGAACTGAACATAATGAAATGTGGCACATGAAGGGGAGTGCAAGCGTCAGCGCTTGAGAAAACTCATTCCCGAATCCGCAAGTTTCCAGGCTCCAGGTCTTCATGCCCGAAGCCAAGGAGGTACTTACGGTGGTTGTCGAGGGCGTACTTTGAAAACCCATTCATGATTCGGCAAGGAACAGGTACGTGAAGCTTATCGTGCAACACACAGATATAAGTAACCTGCAAACCTCATGGCTAAAGAGACAATGAAAGACGCGATGACAGCGGCTCAAACCAGCGAGTGAAAAACAAGTGCTATTTACGAGAATAACACTCCCAGACAGTTGGCGCTCCCACAGTGGCACTCCGCATAGACCGCATCATTGTTCGCCTTCGCATTTTTGGCCTTGATGATCTGTTCAGTCAATCAGTTTAGTTGGGTTGTGCCAATCTGTAATCAATGGCATACATACCGCATCGTCATCGATGTTGCCCATGTAGGAGAAAGACAGCTCCTCAAAGGGTTCGACTTCTCGCTTGGTAAAGACTGTCAACAACGGCTTCTCGATATTGGCTTCGTTGATGTAGCACGCATTAATTTCACAATTCGGGTCGCAGCTGTGGTTCTGCAAAAATGACGTCAGCTCTGTGCAAAGACTTGGAATAAAATAGACTTGCAAGAAAACGAGTGAACTAAAGAAAAATCGTCAGCGAGAGAAGGAATAACCAATAAGGAAACGAACGTTTCCAGCATGGTAAGCATCCACAGAGTACGTTGCTTCATCTGCACCTATATGATGGAAATCGATGTCGAAGAGATAAGTTCGTCCGAACTTGTTGTATAGCCTAGCCGACAGTTAAGATCGCATATCTCCCGCATATACTGGGCACTCACGTTCCACGGTGGTCAGATTCTTCAACGGTCAGCAATTCGCCAGCATAGGTACCGATAAAGGATCCCTTAGGAATCCTCTTCGGCCCATTAAAGACACCTGAAAACAGTCAATAAGATCGCACAGAGGCAACAACACCAAAAACGCACCCCATCCTTTAGATTCCGTCCTTTTGATACTGACAGCATATCTCCTGCCCCTCTGAACAACCTGAGGAATCAAATCAACAGTCAGCACTCCCACGAGAACACGTAAACAAACGCTCCCTACCCGGTTCGGACAGTCCTCATCACACCCACAAAAATCATTACACTCAAAGATCGGTACCCCAAACCACTGCAGACACCCCTTGCCGTCATACACTCCTTTCCAGTCCTTCGGTATAGTACCGTTGTCAATATACTGCTTTAGATGATGGTGCTGCCGCTTCGCGCACCCACACGTCTTCGCCTTGGGATCACACCGCCCAACACAGCCGCAGCTCACCAGATTCTTGATATCTGGTGGCGGAACGCCTTCACCATACCACATCTGGTTTGTGTACACGAATTCCCAAGGTGGCGCGCCTTCGTCGGTCACCTCATTGATGATCGATATAGGAGGGGCTTCGAGCTCGTCGTCCATTGCTTCATCCATCATAGCCTCGAAAAGCGCGGCTGCCTGGGGCGAATCTCTGTATGACTGAGGGAGGGCATTGACGCGGTCCTGGAGCTCATGCGGAAGGTCCTTGGCGAGACGATACTTGGGTGGCAGCCGCCGCTGCGCATGCGAATACGAATTCCACGTCACGACAGGATATTCACCCATATAATATTCGACCCCGTCTTCGAGCTGCTTTACGGACGCAGCATCATCTCCATCTACCGGACCAACAACGCCCAACGAACCAGCAGACACGGGAGACCGGGAAAGCCGTCTTGGAGAAGTCTGCGAAGATATCGTCCGGCTGCTACTGACAGAAATCGGATGATCCACGTCTCCTGCCTGCAAATAAAGGATATAAAAATACCACGTAGACGATCCGCCACGAACGAACCTCTCCATCTGAAGCCTCCAATTGCATTTGCACCGCAAAGCAATCTTGGTCGCTATCTCCCGACACACCCATCGACACAGACCTTGCCCTCGCGGGCTCTGCCAATGTCCGTGTTCTTCTCATATCCGAAGCACCGTGCTCTTCGTCGACATCGCGGAGCTCTTCAACAGAAACCGGAGATTGCTCTACGCTCCCAGCCGAAACGTCATCTGCCATCATCTCCAGTGACTCCAACGCCTCGTGTTCCATCAATTCGGCGGACACCGGGACGTCTTCAAGGTACCCGACTTCACATATATTCTCCAAAGGTGAAACGCCCACCTAATGAAACATGCCAGACTTGTCAATTTCGCTTGTTGGATTCCACGAGGACGTGTGCGTACCTGATCGACATTGATCTCTACTTCGGGGGATCGTCTGTATTCATGCAAATCTAGCGATCCAATGCTCTCGGTGACACCTTGCAAGCCTTCCGATCGAACCATGTCGTTTATCACATCATCTAGGGGAGAGGCGTCCTCGTGAGCGTGTCGTGATTCAGCTCCCGTTGTCGTTGTCTGGACTTCTGCCTCTTCCTCCACAGGAATAGCAAACGGTGATATGGGCGACGTAACTCCGAACTCCTGGAGTGGTTCAGGTGGTGTACGATGCTGATCACGAAGTTGCGCAGAAGGCGAGGGCATCTCAACCCAAGCAGCAATATCATCGGCACCAGCATCAGCAACGGAACCCTGCGTACTTGGTGGCCGAACAACACGCCTGGTTCTCCGACCCTCAGAAGGAGACAACGAGTGACCGCGCACCGGCATCTCCGATGCAGGCGTAATAATGCGCCTAAACACATCCGCATTACACGAGGTTCTCTTCATGCTCTGTGGCGTCGCCTTCTTCGTCGGTGTAGGCTGCGACGCGTCTGAAATGGGCGAAATGAACATCTCAATGCTCGCCATGCCCATCGAGCGGTTCTTCCTGCGCGAACTGGATTTCGAGCCGCTTTGGTTGCTGGATGATGTTGAATTGGATGTGATGGAACGAGGGGGAGAGGTGTTGGGAACGAGGGCGCTGCTGGCGGATGCGGCAGACGATGTGCTTGGGTTGCTGGCTGCTGAAGAGATGCTGAGTTTACTGCTGGATGGACGCTGACGCATTAGATCGCGGATTTCCTGTATGCTCGGCGTACGAGTCTGAACAGTCGGCGCTGGCTGGCTGGTAGAAACTGGGGCAGGTGATGAAGACGCATTGCTGGATGTCATATGTGGGGATTGCGCAGATTCCGGAGGGTTTGACATAGATGCATTGGGCGCTTGACTACCACCGCTCGAAGATGATACATTGTCAGTGAGGTCGATATAGTCGCTAAAAGGAAACGGCCTGAAGTGCTCCTCTCGTCTCTTGTTGATTAACTCGGTAAGCGAGAGCTTAACGGGCCTCTGCACGCGTGGTGGGACGGGGAGGGGGACGGAGGAGGGAAGCGCCGTCGGTGGGGGTGTTAGCATGTCCGACGTGGAGATAGGGACCTTATCTGCAGGACTTGGCGAAACACTCCTATCATCGTCATGAGGCGGTGAGCGAACAAATGAGGGTGATGGATTGCTGCTCGCCGCGGATGCGCCAGAGACCTGCTCGTCCACCGATGGTTTGAGCGGGACGCTTGTTGTGGACAATCCGACAGCAGCTGGTGCAGCAACTGGAGCAGCGGGAGAAGCGGATGCGGTCGGTTCACTAGATATCCGTGTAACCAATGGCAGAGGTTTTTTCAACGCCTTTGCATTGAAAGCAAGCGCCCTAGCAAAGAACGGGTTGGTGCTGGGAGGGGTATATTTCCATGTTATCGAGGGTTTAGTGATGGTGGCCGCAGTGGCATATGTCTCGGACGGAACTTCTGGAGCAACCGTTGAAGTGTTGGAGGGTGATGATAACTCTAAATGAGGAGTATCGGCTGCATTGAGTTGAGAAGTTATCTCGACTGGAACAATGTCATTCAGGGAAGTCTCGGTTGCTTGCTCTGAGGATGGAGGGGTGGAATCAGTGGGCATGCGAGGTGCTGGGTCCTGAGCAGCATTATAGCCATTCTGGGCAATCAGACTAGCAATTTGGTCAACGTTATCTTGTTCTGGGGGGTCCAAATCAATGTACGAAAACAACTCCTCTGTTTGACGCTGCAGTTCTGATCTTGCCAATTCTTCGTCGAAGTTGGATTCGGGCTCCATCGGTTCATAGAACGAGTCTTCTGGAGCCTGAAGTTCGAAATCGAGCATTGGTTCATTTTCTGATTCCGGGACTATCGGAGGCGGCGAAGGCAAAGGAAGACTGGGCTCCTCAATGGGAAGGACAACGGTGGCTGGTGGGGGAGCAGGGACATTGTCGTTATCACTGTCCGATATGCAAATAACTTCAGCGTCAGGAGGAGGTGCACGTTTAGGGCATGTTTTGCGGGAATTTGGCGTTTGTGAAAGTTGGGTCTGCCTCGGTGGAGTGTCTGCATCTGAGCTCGAAATAACAATGGGATTGTCGCGGACCCTTCTTCGTCTAGTAGAACCCGAAGAATCAGTGAGCTCAATGACGTCTTTACTGGGAGGCGGACGACCGCGCGGAAACTTTCTAACGGAAACTAGGTGAAAACATTAAGGTTGTGGAGTAAAAGGGAAGGTAATGCAGCTGACCTCTTCGCACGCGAGTAGCAGCGGAAGAAGGTTCAGAACCGCCTTGTCACGCCGCATACTTGTTAATACACCGAAGCATGGATAACGAGGGTAAACTTACTGCTGGGCTTCTGAACAGCACGAATCAGATCTGAAGTGGATACCCTGAGACTTCCTGTAGTCTTGCGAGCCGTTTTGCGAGCCGTTTCTACGCGTTTGAGCCGCGCATTCTGCTTCTGGATTATGGTTGATATATGATCACTCAGCGATGAGCTTGACCGCCCGCTTGACGCGCGGTCCTTGGCTGTCTCAGGACGCACGGGCGATGCCCGCGTAGGTTGGGATAGAAAAGAACGGGATATTTTGGCGATTTTAGGAGGTTGTGTTAGACTACTAAAAGCAGCACCGTTCGTTCTTTCGTCAGACTGTGATACCTGAGCGGATTTCTCGGGCTGATCATCATCATCGAAACGGGCAACCTTCCGAGGCCTCTGAACAGAGACAGGGCTCTCAATAGCCTTCCTCTTCCCTGGGGGTGTGTGCAAGTTATCCTCTTCGTCGTCAGCGAGATCACTGGCAGGGTCAGATGATGGTGTTGGTGCAGGGGATGTGTTTGGAGGCTCTTGCATGAAAAATGAGCTTGAGGGTTTGAAGAATATGGAACTTCATTACCTGAGAGGACGGTCCAGCTTGGGCCAGGGCTGAGTCGCATCGGGACTACCAAACTCGGTCAGTACTCCGCGATCCAGTGCGGGACAAGCCCCGCGGGGATAAATTTTCAAGGTATTGACCTTTAGAACAAAAACGAACAACGCGATGGCAAAATCAATACAGCAAGCACAGCTAAGCAGTTCAAATCGACAAGTTTGAAGGAGACTACACATTTTCGAAGCAATGAGTTGCTTGGACCTACATTATGTAAGTAGCTCAATGTTTTACGTAAATGACTGTTTTAAAGTGGGATACGCTATGCCGCCATGTTGATTGACTTCCACATCGACCGACATCGTTAGTTCCATCATATTCTCTGTTCGCTTCTCTAACTATGCCGAGCGTGCAGTCAACCGGAACTCATACCAACCCCACAGTAAATCAGCAATCCGCGGATCATGCCAACAGTACTTTTGATGCACTGATAGATTTGCTCGCATCAGATGATATCCATGATATCGCAGGAGCAGATTCACATCCCTCACACAGCCCTAATCACACCTTACAACTACGGGACGCATCTGGCAAACTAGATTTTGACAAGATCCGTCTCATGTTCGCAACACAAAATTTAGGCGCTGACAGAATCGATAACAAAGCACTGGCCGATACCCACTCAGAGACCCGCAGTCTGCGTGCGCAGCGTGGGAGTGATGTGCACGATGTGCGTGTATTCATGCCACAGGATCTTACCATTGACGGTCCCAAGGCACTTAGCAGAAACGGTTTCTCAGCTCTCCCAGCTCGTCCCCCCTCCGACACGTCACGTGACTTACCCGCCGGCATCCAAAAAAGGCTATGATGGTTTATTTTCTCGTCCTCAAGTCCCTCTCAGTCGAAGACAATCATGATTGTCCTAATGGACTTTGTACAATTCAGAAGACACGCGTTTACCAAAGGTATAGCCAAGAACGGCTCCTTGACAGATTGAGGAGTCCAACTGTTACTGATGACTAGCGATACAACCCAGCAGACACTAAGTAGTAGGTGAACCCCAAATGACCGAAAAACTGACATTATCTGGTTCAAAGTGCACACCCTGTTGCGCCTACCTTTTTCCTGGAGGTGCAACAGAACCGCGCAATACCATTTTGGGACATCTGTTGTTTGTCCCCCTCGATTCCTGTCCACCGCCGCCCGTCACTGCTGCAATGCTCATTCCTGTACTACTGGGACCACAGATGACGAGAAAGGGACCGCTAGTGCTATGTTGTATCATGCTCGTTCATCATCTCAGTGACCACATTCACAATCACTCTAATGACAGCTTAATCCCTCTAACCAGTACAGTACTTATATCCGGGTCTTTCTATTCATTGCCATTGTTAGGTACTGTACTTAATACACATTATAATTGCCTTCAACTCGAGAGAATGAGAAAATAAACCGTCATAGCCTTTTTTGGATACCGACGGGAAGTCACGTGACGTGTCGGAGGGGGGATGAGCTAGGTGAGCTCGGTTTCTCTAGGTCTGTGTCGCCGTCAAGCCAGTCCCCACGGAGGCAGCAGGGCTCACGCTTAACCTCGGCCGGCTCTTCCGCATCACTGGATCAGGATGTCCAGAGTACGAGTACGCAGAAACAGCAATCCACATCTTCAGCTCAGGCATCGCACCCTTCCTCAGACGAGTTGACTCGCCTCAGAACTGACGAGGAAAAAAAAATATCCCGGCATGAGTCACCAAATGCGCAAATTGCCGTGCCCCGTGATAAGATGCTGCTCCCTCATCATGTACGTTCTGAGCGGATCTGATGGCGATCACCCAATTCATACCAGTAGGGTAGTTCTACAGATAAAGGCACAGAGCCAACTGCACCGCTCGCGACACCTTCACCTTTACACGTGGTGCGTTGATCACGATTCATTTTTACGCTTGATCCCGATTCTCTCCATTTGCGGTTTGGTAGGATAGGGTCGGAGATTTGGCTAAACCGCTTGAGTTCGAACAACTGAACAGCGCACTCTCACATGCTACCTCCGAAATTGACTCTCTCCGTGAACAATATGAAAAGCTCCGCATCTCTGTCGCGGAACGGGTTTCTCCGCAAAATGGCTTACAAACAAGAAAACCTTCTGTTCAGACCTCCGGCAATCACATCATCCCTTCATCTCAGCCACGGGCTGACATACAAGGCCCCGAACTCGGTCCCATGGAGGAAATATGGAGCCTTTCTGAATATGAGGCAAAGAATATTCTCACCGTGAGTTTCTAGCTTTAGTTTATCGTGAAGCTCACACCGCAATCTCCTCAGGGACTAATCACATCACTACAACTGTCCCCTCGTTCTGTCATGAACCTAGTTTCTAAGTTCTGGGAAGAAGGTCCGGTCTGTCCACGGCCCAATAGTGTCGACGATATCAGGTCTTCCATGGAATTCCTGGCTCGTGTCGATGAGCTGGTATGGAAACGGTCTGTGCTAGTGAATGGCAGCGGTCCGGATCTACTCTATTCGAGAGCCAATACGGATGCCCTTGTTGAGCGCCTGGCTCTCTGGGAGAAAGCTATCAGAGGCCATCACAAAGGCTAGAACTCCCAGTAATGACGTCTCGCAACCGGATTGAACTCGCGTCACCAGCGTAACAGCTGCTTCTCAGCACAGCTTTTGGAGGTTCCGCAGGCCGCCTTATTGAGCTCCTGGTATTTCGTTACGTCTGCACACAGGTCAGTTCTTCTCCCGCGAAGTACTGTCCCAGTCTGTCGTTCCATTTGAATAATAATATTGCATTTTTGAGATATCCACGCTCTTTTATTGAAACTGTGCCAAAACTGAATGCGGCATGTACTGCCACCTACTCAAAAGTATAAGTATACAGTGATTTGATCAGCTCTCCACTCATTGACCATGCCCTACATTCACGCTCCCCACTTTCACATCACGATAAACGTTCGCCGTGCCCAAGACAATACGACGCCAACTGGTGACTTCCAGTGGCAGACTGTTATCGGTATCATTGTTGGATTCCGTGAGTATCCCTTGTCGCCACCGTACAGCCAACATCAAATCTGACTTTGTCAACGTGTCGATCCCACAGTGTCTATTCTACTCGCCGTCTACCTCCTTCATCTATTGTTCCAGTTCCATGCTTCAGGCGTACCCCGTCGCACCTTCGGTGAGTTGTTTTGTTCCTTAATGGTATTTATGTTAACTAATATATATATCTTTTGGCGCCAGAATACGTACTTCCATCAAGTATTCTGCGTGCCTCGCATTCCGTCACTGAACCTGACGTGTCGGGCTCGTTCCCCGACATCCCGAGGACAACTAGTCGAGCTCCCCCTCCTCCTTATACAGCAAGATCAAACACAGCTCCCCTCCCCGCAATCACAGCCCCACCTCCATCGTTCCAAGGTGGTCCAGCCCGCCATCCGCGGAGCTCCCGCCCTTCACCGCGCCGCCACGTAGATGACCTTATTTCAAGAGCATGAAATGGACTCGAACACATTGCTGCGGACGCACAGCAAGCCGACTTATGACGGGCTTCGGCATCCTGTGCATCCCTCCGTTACCACTTAGCAAGCTCTTTCTTGCTCGTTCCCGAGATTGAAGATTCTCACTGGGTTATACTTCTCCGCGCCCCAAGACTGAGTCCGCCATTAATAATGAACATGCATGGACACGGATCTCGTTAGACTTGTACTACATGGCCAAGCTACCTACGTAGATGCGTTGGCATGTTTTCATTTGTTCGCTTTGGGAGCGCAGTCGATTGCACACCGCACGTGTGACGTCGAGCGCCCCTTTCGTCCATACCCCACGGACTTCTTCCCTCATCGCATGTCCCTACATACACATACACCCCCAATTCCCTGGCTTGTGCGGCATCGGATACGCCACACGCTGATTCTTACGGGGCTGTTCGAGTCTTCTATATCTTCCGATGTATGCTAGCCGCGCGCGTCTTTGTCAAACAAATCTGGTCGGACTCTACTGCCGATTAATAGGGTCCAATTTAATGTGCGCATATGCCCGGCAGCCGGCAATATGTATACCGGTACGCGGGCTATATCGATTTTGTGTTTCTCTATGGATCCTTGTTTGTCGAATAAGTAATCTGTGCCGGGCCCATTTAACTCGGTTAAGTTACGGGCTCAAGACACCGTGGCTGGGTCTCCGCCAACACGTGCGAGGGGCACGAAGCCCCTCGGTTGGCCCCGAATTGTTGTTCTTAGAATGTTCTCAAAGCTCTTTGTGCCCTGGAGGCTACACAGGACATTAGTATCTACAGGATCACTTTACCGGAAGGTGAGGTCGACCGTCGAGGTCACCGTAACAGTGGCGGTGCACATCTCAAGAATCCAAGCTAAGGTGAAAGTGCATGGCCATACTGAGGTGTAGAAGGTGAAAATTGAAAAATAGTGTATATCGCAGAGCTTCGCAATCGCGTAGATGACACTTTGCTAGACCCTAGTAGAGATCGATAGCGTTAATAAACGAAGCAAATTCAGTTGGCAGGAGACAGAACAAGTGGAGGTCTTCGCGTCATCAATCAACATATGACTTGATAGAAGTGAATCCCGTACTCGGAGGAGAACCTTTCATTGCGGAAAATAAACATCAGGATCCACTGGGAGTATTTTCATGTAGTTTCTGGTGACAGGTTGTTTCGCTATGCTGTGTCCGTTTCCTTTCCTGATGAGAAAACCTTAGCAGGGCGGCGCCGCAGAAGCCTAGAAAGATAGCACTTTAAGTGCGATGCGGTAAGGGTGTGATATGATAAAGGTGTGATGGATCAAAGGAGGACGCGCTTCTTGGCCGGCGTGCCTCAAAGGCGGCAACAAGCTTTGACGGTTAGGTAACTTTCCATTTTTATAACTTCTTGACGAACCTGCATGATTCAAGTGAATCGTATCGTCATCACGGCGGAATTCACAAGCATCTACAAGTTTCAATCATGAACAGCCTCCATCGTTGTGTAGGAGGAGAACTGTATCGATGTCATTCGCCAGTGTATAGATAATAATTTATAATCTTAGGCAGCTAGATCCTGACCGAAGCGGTCAGTTTTTTGTTGACGGAAACAGAAGAAGACATCACAAGGCGCTCAGAATGCAGGTCCAGATAGTCTTGTTGAACCAGCCGTTCTGGGACAACCAGGTACAGCGTTCTGTTTGTGCGTCTTTCCAGAACGCCGGTCTGAGGCTCCAAGAGAAAGACACCGTAATCCTTGATCGCGTGGGCTTGAAAGCTTAGCCAATCACAATGCTCACATTTGAATGGTAAGCTAAACTGCAGCTGCCAGAAGGGGCGATCCCCCAATTTGTTTGCTGCCCGCGTCAATCTGACGTTAGTGCGCAGTATCTGCTTGGATCCAATAGGCGCGCATCCGTCAGGTACGCACACTGTGTTTTGGTCACAATACATACCGATCTGCACAGCACAAGTGATAGATACCGTCTTTGCAATTGACCCGGATTTCGATTCAAATCTTGTCGGACCTCGATCGTTAACGAACGAAGATTCGGGATCTTGGGTACAGCATCAGACAGCTGGTTATAGTCAAGGTGGTATTGAGAGGTGGCGTAGTACGATCTGTAGTTGCGGCCATCGCACAATCTCGGCGGTGCCTTCCTTGGGAATGGAAGAGTCTTCGGCCAGTCATTAAGGTTAAACAATAATGCGTTAATTACACTCGGTGCTCGACTCCTGAGCCTAGGTCCACTGTAATAAGCAATAATCGAGATTTAACAAAGAATCAAGTCTACACACCCGGGTCCACACACACACCTCGCCAATCAAAACCACTGATTTGAGTTTATTCCGTTTGATGTCTTCGCTATCGTACACGATTGATTTAGCAATTCGAGTACGTGTATCAACTACAAATACACGTCGGCGGCACACAAACTCACGTACCGTATCACTCGGGTCCCGCTTGTGCATGAAAAACGGCCGGCGGGAACGGCGGACCGGGGAGATCATGCCTCACACCGAGGTGCGCGCAAAGAGGTGGCGGGGGAGATCATGCCTCACACCGAGGTGTTCGCAAAGAAGTGGCGAGGGACACGTGTCCCCTTTCCTAGTGAGAAATGATTTTCTACACACGAAGGGTACTATGTACCCCAGCAGGACGAATAAGTGAGCCGCGAGCGGGAACCCGCGTCCAGCATATCTCCTAGCATTCAACATCTGCCTTTGGATCACCAGAGGCGTTATCCGAGTCCACTTCATTCTCCTGAAAGTGCACCGCAACGGCATCACCAAACCTGCTATTGATTTCTTCCAGAGTAAGACCCTTTGTCTATCCTGATCATGAGAAGCGCTTAGACTACGCCGCATTGGGGACTCACCTCAGGGAAAAAATAGAGCATGACAGCTAAATTCACTGCTGTCAGGCACACGAACACAACATAGTACCCCCACCCGATCCTAGCAAGCGCCGTGGGGCCAACTTCTAAGAACACGACGGTCGATAAAAACGTCCCGGCCATCGAGAACGCCATACCCGGTGCGCGTATGTGCGACGGAAATATCTCGCTGCAGTAGACATATGACGTGGCATCAATTCCGCCAGCATAGAAGCAGATGAAGCAGAATATGAATAGCACGCCAAGAGCGTTCCCCGTGTGAGATGTAGGGCCTACTAGGCGAGCTTCCATTGCGCTTTCGAGGGAGAGGGAGATCATACAGCCGGCGAGACCGATTGCTGTGTAGAGAGTGAGAATGCATGCTAGAGAAAGGCGAAATATTCTTACTGAGCAGCCGAACGCGACCGACATGATCCATGATTATGGCCGCAACCAAGTTCGCGACTGTGGCAACAGTAACATATGTTGCACTAAGCATGATCGTGATTCCTCCAGTAAAGCCCAGGTCTTTGTAGAGATTGACCATATAATCTGCCCAAAATTGTCAATTGCCACATCAACTCTGTGAGAGACGTAAGTACGAACTGTATACGACCATGGAACCAGTCGCCTGAGCAGCATACTGCACAAAGAATCCCATCCACATACGTTTAAGGTACGAGCGCTTTGTTACCATTTGCCAAGCTCCACCGCCTGTAACCCAGGCTTGGGTATCTAGTTCAACTTGTTTCATCATTTGATGAAACTCTTTTTGAGCATAGGAATTTTTATGTGCATGTGACGCATCCGGGCCGTCAACATGTAGCCTGGACACGATCTCCCAGCTCTCTGCATTTCTGCCTTGCATCAATACTGTGAACACGGCTCAACATACAAGTGGAAATTACCGAAGGATTGGAAACGTACACCAACGAGGAGACTCCGGCACCCACGGATTACAGCAAAGGAGGACAAGAGGACAGACACACTGAAGTGCAAATGGAAATCGCCATTGAAAACTCAAGCTGGTCGAGTAATATGTGCCAACAGCGATCCACCCAGTCGCGGCATTTGCTGCGACAATCCAAACACCTTCGCGTAGGAAACGTATTATGATCACAATAGTTCTAGAGGAGTGAAAGACTCACCATGCTGTCCCACGAGAAGCCCTCGTGAAGAGGGTGGAGAAACCTCCGATCCGAAAATCGGGATGATTACCACCATCATACCTGCTCCCCAGCCAGATATGAAGCGTGCCACGATAAGCATGGGGGCATTCACGGACCCTGCGAGGAGGATACCAGCTAGAATCGAGAATATAGCAGCGGTTTTCATCGTCATTTTCCTGCCGTATCGGTCGCACATCCAGCCGGCAGCGAATGCACCGCAAGTACCACCCGCAGAGAAAAATCCATTGATTGTACCGATTATCGCGTTTGAATATGCTGAATTGTCTGCCAGATTGAAGTAGGCCAGGAACCCTGGCTGACCGAGGGTATACGTCAGAACGCTGTTAGCGTAACCATATGTCAGGCTGCCCAACGTCAGAATAAGGATAGTCCTTATGTTATACCATGAGTAGTGGGCAGTCATGGCGGATGTAGGGCGCCCAGGACGCACCTGTTCCAGAGCTATTATGTGCCCATGATGGTCAGCTGAGTAGGCGAGTATTATTGGATAAAACTTGTGATCTCACAAGTGCCACGATGTCATTGGGTTCGAACCTGATAAGTACGGAGGAAGTTTACATATTCAACTCTATCTGAGAGTCTGACGTGGAAAGTTGGGCTGATGCTAGAACGTCCTGTATTATCGAGTGAAAGATTGAGGAAGACTCGGAGGGTACATTGCTTGTAAAAAAAAATGGGCCTGAGTTGTACAGAACATTCAGCGTTGGTGCCAGTATGTGTGCAAATTCAGGCCTCACCTCAGACGAAGCAAGTACTAATCCTAGTAGTTTCGGTTCCGAACTTTCATACTTCTGAGATTCGCGATTTTCTGGATGCGTGTGACATGCCTCTTCACCAGCTGACCATGGCTACTAGTAGCTGCGGAATTAATGCGACTAAGGAACTGTCTAGGTTAGGTTGGACTGACACAGTCGCTCACCCGCATTAAGTTCTGCGGAGCAAGGTACCTTGTTAGTGATGATATGTGAGCACGTAGAAGTTCTGATTCAAACCAACCCTAACCCCATGGAATGACCTACGTCCTAACATGGTAAGTGCGGCGCCGGCCACCTTGTAGGTTGGCACTTCCCACCTAGCCATTCGTTTCTTCGTTTCCCTCGTTACTTCTTCTCCTGCCATGGACTACGACAGAAAATCGACCGTGTCTTCATTCTATGGAGGACGAAGAGGCTCTTTCGATGCCCTGAATCATTCAGAATCTCCCAATTACGCTCCCTCGGGTCGTCCACGAGATGATGCTTCTTCCTTCTATGCCGATCGACAACCACTAGCGAGTCATGATATGCTAACGGGAGGACAATCCGCAGGGTACAACGCATCATCTTTCTTTGCTGCCGGACGCATAGAACCGCTGAAAGGCGGACGTGACGAGGAAGAAGAGGCGCCAGAAGCTCAGACCTGGGATGTTTATGCAGACTTTAACAACGCCGGCCCAAGATACAGCACTGCTTTCGGCATTGGCCAACATCAGGAAGCTGGGTATGCACATGACAGAGCTAACATGTCCTACCATATTGACCGATATGCAGTTATCATCAGCTTCCCCCACCTCCCCCTCCGCCTGGTGCCAAAACAGAGGGTGATGCCGACAGTGCTCACACACCAGTAGAACTGGTTACAGTGCCTGCACTTGGTCCGGAATGGCAGTTATCCGAGATGAAAAACATGACTAAATCGGGTCGACGAGAGATCAAGAGTGAGAAGCGGCAGGAGAAGTGGAAAGCCTGGCATCGCGGGGAGACGGGTTTGTGCGGAAAGTGGTTTACCAAAAAGTTCCTGGCCTTTTTCTTGTTTGGGTTGTGCGCCATGTAAGTCACACTCGTCTTCCTGAGCACAAAGACATTAAAAACTTTTGTAGCATTGGCACTCTCCTCGCAATCACCATCCCTCGAGTACCTGGTTTGTCATTCAATAGCTCCACACCTCTTGTTGCCGCCACTGGGAGCTACAATGCCTCAATTCCCACTGAATTTTCTCGGTACCCAGCCAATTTCTCATTTCCTGCGTACGCAGATATCCAAGTTGATACCACCGCCAATATTATTCCCCTTACCTTCAACTCCATATCTGCACAGGTGTGGGATCCGACCACGAATCTACAAGTCGGCACGGGTTACTTTGGAAAAGATACCCTCCCCGCCAAGTCATATCCGAAGATCCAGATCCCGCTCAATTTCTCGTATGTTGCATCAAACGACTCGGATCCGACGTGGGTCGAGTGGTATAATGCCTGCAAGAATGCTGGGCTTTATACTACCGGGTCAAGGCCAGGTTAGTGTGTATGTCATGGTTGCTTCTATTTGCTCATCAGAACGACAGGTGCAAACTTCAAGCTCATTCTTACTATGGATATCGCCGGACTGCCGTCAACGCAGTCCACATCCACACAGGTGAATGCGGCGCCTTGCCCTATCGAGCTGCCCATTAATTCAGTATGATGGATAATTACTGGACTTATTTGCGCGTCTATCTGCTTATTCTAGTTCTACTGTGTTCTGGGACGTTGCACTATCTCCGCCATTACATAGTCTTGGATATCGGACAATATGATCATCCGTCGTTATTTCACGGCCTGCGCATTCGCCTTACTGCAGTCTGTCTTTATTTCATTTTTTCACTTTAGTATTCACGGCGTTGCTCACCGTCACGATGTGCAGACAGACTATTGGATTATAATTAATGCTGGCATCGGTCAATGATTAGGCTTTTGTCTGCTGGGATGAATTCAAGTTGATCTATTTATTTAAAGTGAAGATAGATATCGAGCTTCCACTGTGAGCAGCGCGCGGTATGTTCACTTCACAATTGTTCAAAGTGGACTTTGCTGCTTCGATCTTCATGGAACTTAGCAACACCTACTTTCGATGTTGACGCAAAAATTGTATTCTGAAATGCGATGATTCGTTGGTGCAACTTGGGGCATGTCTTGCATGTGGATATGAGGCCTTTATAATTAGGATATGTATATAGTTGCGGGATCTATATATAAATATCAATTTCGCATCGTACATGAGATCTAGAGTGGATGTAGGGAAATTTACGCTATCCTGATGTGGGCACCACCGTGACGTATACGTACGGTGAGCTTGTTTCGATCTCTTTCTCTCCTCGGCGAATTAATATTTGCTCTGCTTGTTACAATGTATGTGTTCCATGCATGTCGAGGCGGCGCGGTAACTGGAATGAGCGGCTGTTTCTTGTTGCCAAAGCTCGAACCAAGAAATGGATTGAGCGACACTTGCTGATTACTAGTACTGCTCAGGAACACACGTCCGCTCGTTCAAACGACAGACTGTCCGGCTTCTGACTTTTTAGGTCGCATTCCTTCTCTTCGACACTCGTTGTAATGTTTGCCGCGTTCAGGCATATCATCTGAATCCGACTCATACTCTCGGATGCCGTTGCTGGTGTCTATCC